>NW_018230720.1:0-1545 GCF_001263595.1 Phalaenopsis equestris | reverse complement strand
AACCGTCCGAGGGTTGCTCAGCGGCAGCTCGACGTAATATCTTGATCTCTTCCACCTTCTCCTTTCCCTTCGCTCTCAGCTCTCAGCTCTCAGCTTAACTTCTAGGGTTTCTATTTCCGTTGCAGGCGATTTTTCCGGGATTGTTGTTGTCGGAGATCACGCCGGAGACGTACAGGGTTCCGGAGTAAATTTTCGCCACGGAGGAGTTATTGTCACCGCCCGGTAATCATATCTCGGCCCCCTTTTCTGTGGATCAATATATAAAGCAATTAGGATTGTTTCCGAACTGTTCTTCTATGTTGAAGAAAACAGTAATGCTCTATCGCTTGCATTCGAAATTCTCGGAATGTTTATTTTTATTTTTATTTTTATTCTGCTAAACTATTTTCTTATGAAAGAAAACAAATGAAAAATTGCTTTTAAGTCTATTTATTAATATAATTGCATGATTTATATTCCTGAGAAGCTTGAACGTTAGAGAATATATTAGCGCCGAATAATGTATGGATCACATCATGACATTTGTATAATGTGATTGACGACTATATCCGAACTAATATTTTCTTGAAAGTTAGAAAACGAGATTTTAGAGCGATGAAATATTACGTGTGGAGACCGTACGTCCTGACAATAAATCGGATAGACAGTTGTGAGATCCATAGTGATGCACCTATATTCGGACCATTATCCAGATATGATGTGTCGCACATAATAGGCATAAGCATGGGTTAGAATGTCACGATCTTGGTTCAATTAGCGATACTTAAGAATTACATATTAGCTCCCAATTTCCGCTCATATTTAATACGGACCACTAACCAATCAGGGTAATACCTTGTTGAGTATGTTTGTTTATTTGCTATTTTTTATTATAATAATCAGATGGAACAAGTTTTTAGAATAAATGAAATAGTTAATTTGTGGAAGAGATAAATAGTTAATGAAAATTGAATCATAATATTATATTAAAAGCCTGTCAGAATTGATTTTAAGTTTCTTAATTTATTCTCAGATGAATAAAATAATTGAATAATTAGTCAATTTTTATATTATCTCGATATTAGTTAGAAAAAAGTTTATTTTTATTAAAAATTATTCAAACCGATAATTCTTTAATTGAATTTTTAATAGTTGACGTATAAAATTGTTAAAAATATTAAAAAATTTATATCTATTTTTTTTTCTATCAAGTGATTTTTTATTTTTTAATCATTTTTATAGCAGTTATTTCAATTATGATTGTTTTTTGCTTTATTATAAATGAATTGGCTTATAAGCTAACTAAAATCATTTTTTGCCTTTTATTATAAATGAAGAGGCTCAAATTCGATCAAATTAATCAAGCTCAAACTTAGAGCGACTTGAATTCAGACTATCAATTAAAAAGTAAACAGCTTTTGTAATTAATTATTAAATCCGTATGTGCTTAAAAAGTTAGTGGGAAAAATATGAAAATTATATTTGATGAGGAGGGTTAATTCGGTGGAATAAATTACATGCCAAATAGAGGTCAGACACACACACACACACACACACACACACACA
>NW_018230719.1:3375-4965 GCF_001263595.1 Phalaenopsis equestris | reverse complement strand
TAAGTAAAATTGAATATAGCAAGTCACTAGCCAATTTCAAGCAGGAACGGATCCAAATAACCCACTTTGAGCCATTTAATTTTAATGTTGAATCTAATCAAACCAATTTCAAGCTAAACCAGATTCAAATAACTCAAGTTGAGCCAGCTCATTTCGAGTTTGAGCCGAATTGAGCTCAATTCAATTTCGAGATGGCTCCACTTTAAATTGAATATAACGAGCCACAAGTCAATTATGAATCATGCTAAATCTATTTGAGCCAATTTCGAGCCGGCCCTAGCTCGACTCGAAACCGAATCGTTCGCAGCTCTACCTTGAACTTGAGACTTCACTTAATTGTCTAGACCCCCAACCAACAAATAGAAGGGTAAACAAGTCGAGCTTTAGCAAGTCGAGTGCTTGTTTGTGTTCGGCTTGACCTTGGAAAAAAAAATTTTGGCTCGTGTTTGAAAATGTTAGTTATTAGCATATTCGTGTTCCGCAAGATTCAAATTTATTCATTCGTTTCAACTCCTGTTCACTTTGAGTTAGTTCAAATGATTTAACTAATAAAAAAATATAATAGTTGTAATACAACACAAAAGTTAATATAATAATATTAAAATATTACTATTTATATAATCGTTTATATAATTCAAGTTGCATATGAAGGATAAGAATATATTTATATTAGAATTGTTTATAAATCAAGCTCTAAAAGATTATTTGTATTAAACTCGTTTGTTTAATGAACAAATAAGACATAAGCCACTAACGAAAGATTTTCTTACAATCCTACAAAAAACTAAGACAACTTGCACATTTGTTCGCAATTATAAAGTTACTATTAAGAAAAGCAATTAGATCAACTTCAATTTACTTGATACTACTTTCAATAAATCATCTTATTATCTTTGGAGGTCTTTTAGTTGACCTAAGGATGAAGATGAGCAAAGTCTTAAATTTCCCTCCCCTCCTAAAATTATTTTGTTATATCCTGATTTGTCCTTTCAAACACGTCTTGACGCATAGAGCACAAAAAAGTTGGAAGAAGAAAAACAAAAGGAGAATAGAGTGCAAGATGAACCATTTCTAGGAAAAAAGTTCATTCTTTCATTCATAAAATGGTCATTCTTTATAATCATAGAAGAGTCTTGATAAAATTACATTATTTCCCCTACTTCACTGTTGGGTGTTACATGTAATAATTTACCCTTATTTGAATAAGGGCATTACAAGTCAATTTTACTCTCATCAAATTTTTTTTGTAATTATGACTAATTTGGGTGTCTTTCCATATCTGTAACGGAAACTAAAACATTTTCATATTCATAACTAGCATTACATCTTTTCATATCAATAACTGATATTAGCAACTTTTTGTAAGTTTAATTATTCTTATCGACGGGTCTTTAGACCGGTCAACTTGCTGAATTGGGTAGACTCTTTAGTATGAGTCTTAATCGTCCTTCACACTGAGAAAGAGATCATCTTTCAAAATAGCAAGCGATCGATATTGATGCTTTCAGCATGGATAGTCCTTCAGTAGTGAGGTTTTTGTTTAGCTGACTGTCAGTCTACCCAATATCTATACATATATATATATATATA
>NW_018230719.1:0-3354 GCF_001263595.1 Phalaenopsis equestris | reverse complement strand
TATATATATCTATGTGTGTGTGTGTGTGTGTGAAAAGTAATATTTTAATTTTCTTAGAATATGAGACTGAAACGATCTCATACATGTAATAGTTTAAATAAACGAGTGCAACACTTCAAGCAACGTACCTATCCCGAGGAATATACACATTACTTAATAGTAAGACTCGATTAAACAAACTAAAGAATTTATGACATTTGTTTTAGTCTGTGAAACATTTATGTTGACCGACAAGTTCCCCTATCTAATATAAAAGATTAGATATGATTTATATTAAATTGGGTTCCAAAGTTTCCTATAAGAACAAGCTCCTATAGTTAATTACATCTTAAATGATCGAAGTCATTTAATAAAACTCTCGAGTTAGAACGGAATGTATCATCTTCAAGAATCTCAAATTTTAGGGTTTTTAAGGTCGGACATAAAAAAATGAAAAGGGAATGACTCCAAATATGAACAGTTGTTTTTACAATCCAAAGGGAGAAAACTAGGGGATGTTACGGATCCTGAGGAGAACCTCGATGAAATCTCAAGCCATCCTATGGTTTGACTTCAATTTCGTGAAAAGATTATTATATGTTTCATCAAGTCAATTTTATTATTTAGGGCTTACACTTGCATGACACAATCATAGAAATAGCCTGAAAGGTAGGAGGGTTTATGTCATAACAAACGACAACCTCGTAGCCTAAAGCGAGTTAGGGCTTATATTACACAACATTGTTGTACGAAGGCCTAAAAATAAGTTGAGGATTTATTTCGTACTAGACGAGCTACCTAGAAGTCCTATAGCTTGTTATTTAATTATAAGAAAGCTTTGTTGTTGTAGATTTGTTTAGTCTCTTGAAGTTATTCTTCTATAAATTCTTGTCATGCTACCCATAGAGATAGCTCCAAGCTCCTCGTCGAAGTGACACCTTCAGGTAAGACTTTTATGTCTTATGTTTTATTTAAATTATTATTAATTCAATTAATTAACAAGTATGTGTTTGGGTTTTATAGTGATTTGCCCTAGGTAAATCGACTATTGTCTCCTATCCTATAGTTCTTGCGATTACAAAAGCAAAAAGTAAAAGGTTAGTAAAAGGAAATGTTGTAGTAAAATTGATGTAAATATGTAAATTAGCGTATCTGGGCCTCTGCTACCGCTGCATGGTTAGCATCATAAAGCATAATATATTTGCAAGAAAATTAAATAAATTATAGGAAAGTAAACAGGAGCATCTGATGTGGGAAAAATTTGAAAACGAGTCGTAGTAAAACACGAGCAAGTAAAAGAAAATCCGTAGTGACATATGAAAGATCAAAAATATGTGTAAGACATTTGCAGGTGGAGGCTCAGAGTTGGACTGTGTGCTTCCCATATTTGAGTAAGGCTACCTACCCAATAAGCTATGGAGGGCAATCCTAACCTCGATCTAAGTTATTAACCGTGGACCTTTACAAGTTCTTATTTTTAATTTAATTTTCATGCATGTAGAATTTACTTTAACATGCAAAAGAAATTTCGTTTTTGTAAATACCTTGCAAAGTAGTGTAGTACACAGGTTAATTACTTTAATCAAGTTAGGACTACCAGCAACCTAAGAGTATCGGGGGCAATCCTCTCCTCAAAAGTTGTCGAAATAGTATCATTGATCATTATCCTCTCCCCTTTTACTAAAGGTCCTCGAGGTAGAAGATATTATTCTAAAATCTCACATTGTATCCCTCGTTTATCACACATTAGCATTATCGTCATCGCCCTAGCCACCTAGGCCTCAGACTTACACAAATCCGATGATCCATATGTGGCAAAAAATAAATATCCCTAATTGCCCACAAGGATTTAAATACCTTAAAGAAGACTCAAATCTTTGAGCATTGGTTCAATTATTGTAGGATAAGTAGTGTAGGTCATTTATATTGATTTTGGTGAATTATCGGGACCCGAGGCATAACTTGGTGGTCTCTGAAAGTCTTAAGAATGATTTTTTTGAACAATGTATATTAATTTCAATTGTCCTTCAAAACATACAAAAGATCCTAAAAGTGTTCGGGCATAACCCTAAACAACTTTTAAAACCCTTTGAATCGTTTTGAGTTCATTTGAACATATTATGTTGTTCAATTATTGAACCAAATTTAAATTTAGATTCAATGGTGATTAATTTATTCAGTGCTCAAGAAACCTTGATGTTTTAATTATCCCGTGGTGGGGTACTTAGACATTCACTTGATGTTTTATTTAAGAGTTATGTAAGTGGATGCCCTTAAGGGCAAGCTTAAATCATTAAGAATCTTGGACTCATAAGTAAAGTCGGGTTTGTAGTGTTTTAGAAGTATTCATGATTGATTATGTTTCCGTTTCTAAACCTTATTAAGAAAATTCAAATCAAGCCTAGCTCAATACCAAGCCCTTAAATTAAGTTTTCAGGGTAGATTTGCAATAATCAAAATGTCAAGTTAGATGGATTTAATTATTAATCAAAGATCATGCTTATCATCTAATCACTAATTAAGGGGCTTTACATGAGTAAGTAATCATCTTCCTAGCTCAAACCCACTACCTTAGGTTCATCCAATTAGATCAACTTTCCAAGTCACAACAATTTAGTAAAATTACAATTTTACTCTTATTATAAAATGGTGATGAGTTGGTTTCTACCTCGTAAAACCGTATGTTTCAAACATTCGAGAGGGTTCATTGTGATAAATATTACCCATTTACCCTTTGGCTTAGCCTAAATTTTAATTAAAGCATCTAAATCTCATAATTATCATTTTGCCCCTAAGGCTTTCCACTTCATAAATCATTAAATTCAACTCAAATGACTTTGAAATTTTTTTGGTTCCACACTCATGGGGTCAATTAAAATATAAAAGGTTAAATTAAGATTTTTTTAATTTTATTTAATTTTTAATAACTATTTTTACTCAAAAATAGGGATATTCAATGTTAATTCATTTAATTGATCAAAGTAAATTTTATATGCTCAAGAAAATTATTGACATCTTAACTAGATCAGAAGACCATTTAGACCAAATTTCATAATTTTTTGAGTTATAGTTTAATTATTATAATTATTTATTGATTTTAGTGATTAATTAAATATAAAATATAATTTAATTTCAAAAATTACTTTTTATATTCTTGTTTGGTCTATTTGAGTTTAGAGAACTCAGAGAAACTAACTTTTTTTCATTTTTATGGTTTTATTTTATTTATTATAATTATTTTAATGCAAAATTAATGAAAATATATTTTTAGCATTTAAAAATACATAACTACACTAGAAATATTAGAAAAAAAATATTTTAAATGGTCTCATGTGGTCAGAGAACAATTTGTGACATTTTGGTGCATTTTTGTAT
>NW_018230718.1:0-1083 GCF_001263595.1 Phalaenopsis equestris | reverse complement strand
ATTTATGCCCATCTAGTCTATCCAACATTTGATCTTTTAAATATTGATAATGACTAGGGGTTATTTTTCCTAATCCCAATCTTTTAAATATTGATAATGACATAAGGTTAATGCTTGCACATAAATCACATAAAGTTTTCCCATAAAATTTGTCTTTTTGTTGCACATGGAATTGTAAAGCTAGTAGGATCTTTAAGCTTTTCAGGAAGCTTGTTCTAAATTATTGCACTGCACTCCTCACTAAGTGCAACAGTCTCATTATCTTGAAACTTTCTTCTCCTGTTGAGAATATCCTTCATAAACTTTACATAGCTCAACATTTGTTCTAAGGCTTCAACAAATGGAATATTAATTGTAAGCTTCTTAAATATTTCCAAAAAATTTGAAAATTGTTTATCCAACTTCTGCTGACAATGTCTCTGAGGAAATAGAGGTGGTGGTTTTTCCAAATCAATTTTTAGTGGAGAAATAGGTATCTCAGAATCTTTTGGAGCATCATCTTTTGGCTCTTCAATTTCTTCTCTCTCTACTTCAATTTCTTTTTGAACCCGACCTTCCAAGTCTCTTCCGCTTCTAAGTTGAATAGCCTTTACTTGTTGTTTATTCTAGTCTTTTGGATTTGATTCAGTATTACTAGGAAGTGCTCCTTTGGATCTATTACTTCATGAATTTGCTATTTGCCCAAGTTGATTCTCAATATAATTGTAGCTCCTTGACTTTGTAATTGATTTCCCATTTGCAACACCACTTCTTCTATAGACAACCTCTTATGTTTAAATTGTTTATTACTATTGAAACCTGGAGCTTGGAGGATAAGTAGATCTATAATTATTATTCCCTTGGTTGTTCTAGTTTCCTAATGGGTTTCCTTGGTTGTTCCCCATTGTTGATTATTACCACTCGAATGGTTATTTCAGTTAAAGTTGGGATGATTCTTCCAACCTGTGTTATAATAATTTGAATATGGGTTATTTTGCTTATTATTTATGGCATTCAAAGTTTCTAATGATGCTTGAGAATCTACCCTTTGACCTAATAAATTCTCTTAAATCATGAAGATTGGTTGAGAAAAATTCATTCCAA
>NW_018230717.1:4293-5903 GCF_001263595.1 Phalaenopsis equestris | reverse complement strand
TTTTGATATTAAATGAAATTGATGTACTTATGTTTTTATTTTAATTATGCAATCTTTTGTAATAGAAATAGATGTTTATGTATTGGATCCCGACGGCGGGTTTTCCCTAGAGTTCAAGAGAGTCCAAGAAAAAGTAACACACAGGCGTGCCGACGGCGCCATCGACCCCGCCGACGGTGAGATCGGTGAGATGACGGTTTCTTGTGTTCGAGTGGTGGTTTTTGACAGTTTTTTTGGGCGGGAGTTACCTTTTTAAACTCCCAAATTCAATTCTTATTCATATTTTCCCCCAAAAACGAAGTGAAACTTCACCAATTGCATTTTTATGGCATCCAATTCCCCTGATAATCCCAGAATGCAAGTTTTCAATCGGTAAAAGTTTATTGGTGTAGAAGCGCAGCGAATCTTCAACAAGTTACTGACGAAGAAAAGATTAAAGATTGATCAAGGAATGAAGGAATGAGGATTTGTGAATCGAGGACTGAACAATCCTACGACACTAATTGAAGAGATGATTGTGCGGCGAAGATGGAAAGTGCTGTGCTACACTACCGCCACTATGGTCGTCCCTGTAGTGAAAGAATTTTATGCAAATTTGCATGGAATCAACCAGGGAATTTTTTATGTGCGAGGTAGGTGGATCACTTTTACTCCTGCATGAATCAATGAATTATACATGATAGAGAACATTTCTGTCTACCACTATTCCTATTCCAATTTCGTCCCAACAAGAAACCAGATGAATGAAATTTACCAGTATTTGACGGACGAAACTGACGATTGGGAAATGCGAAGTACGGGTATGTTAGTTTTTCTTCAAAACTTTTGAATCCCGTCTCTAAACACTGGCACTTCTTCATTTCTGCGAAACTGTTACCGACAATGAAAGCTGGTAAGGTTTCGAAAGAAAGTGCCATTTTGAATTACTGCATCCAAAGGGGACTGCCGATAGATATTGGATCTATAATTGTGAAGTCAGACTCAGGCCTGATCGTTCACGGATCAACTTATAAGCCTGGACACCCTTCAACAATTTTCTCACTTTACAGTCAGTCCCAAGTATCCTATGAAAATTGGGAAAAGGTACTGCTACCTTGGAATCCTTTGGATCCAACTGAAAGATTCCCATCATTTCAAGATAAAAACGACATGGCCATGATAGTTGATCAAACTTCTCAGAATTCTCTGCCATACAACCTTTAGTCCCTGATAAGTCTTTGGTGATCCTTCGCCGAATCAAGAAATTAGAAAAGGAGGTACAAAATTTGATGAATGCAATTAATAATATCTCTGATTTCTTCGATCATTTAGACTGAAGGATTAAAGAACTATTCGATCATTCGGGACATTTAGGAGATAGCTTGATACGACTGATGAAGAGGATGAAATTAATTGAGGAGGATTCTACTAAGAATTTCCATTTCGACTCTTCTACAATCTCTTCGTCCATGTGCAATCAATGGGTGATCTCAGGGGAGCAACAAGCACAGAATCTGACGAGTAGTAGATCTCATATGTTACATTTATGTTTGTGTGTTTAGATTTGAACTTTATATTTGCTTTGCTTTAGAATTATGCTTATAGATCTCTGTATAGTTGAGACTAAGCAT
>NW_018230717.1:1867-2877 GCF_001263595.1 Phalaenopsis equestris | reverse complement strand
TGTTTTGAGTGTTGTGGCTTGGATTGCGACGCTGAATTGATGTATTGAGGTTGAGAAAATACCAAACTTATGTGTGTTATGTAACGTGTATTGTACCCTCAGAATTTATATATAAATGTGATGTTTTGTATTGTGAAAGTTTATTTGTGCTAAGTACATCAGTTAGTCACTTAAAATTATGTCTATAATGATTAAATGGATGTCGATGAGGTTGAAATTGATAGAAATCGCAAAAATTTGGAATTTAACCATTTTGAATAGAGCCCGCTGACAGCGCCCTCGACGCCGCCGATGACGGGAATTTCTCGAGACTTAGGTTTAATTTTAAAAGAGCGCGCCGATGGCGCCATCGACTCTACCGACGGCGAGCTCACAAAAATACCCCTTTAACTGCAATCATAAGAAAACACCTTTAACCGCAATTTTGACTAGTCAACTGCCACTATTCATCATCCCCTTCCTCTGAAAAACATCATTTTCGACCTAGGGCTTGAAAGATCTTAAATTGGGAGGCAATTTCAAAACTTTTTGACACCGGATTTGATCTTCTCTAGGTAAGAGCTTCACTCCAAGCTAAAAATATTTGCTTTTCACCCTGTATTTCTTCCACATTAAGGAGATCCGAAAATTTTGAGAATGCAAAGAAAATTTGGGAAAAAATTCATAGATCTTAATGTTGAACTCTTAGAATTACTATTAGAACCTATGATTTATATATTTGAAGTAATTTTTGGAATTTTTCTATAATTTAATTAGATTGAAATGGCTCCACGTCAAAAGAGAAGAGTTGAGTTTGACGAGTCTCGCTTCGTCAATGCGATGGCTAAAAAAAAATTTAATTCCATATTTAAAGTAAAGAAGTGTATACAAGATCGAGTTTTTGAAAGTCTGGGAGGAGAAATTGAACGAGTTATTGCCGAGCGGAGGTGGGAAAACTTTTGTTACTCCACTAATAAAGCTGATGCAAATATTGTGAAGGAGTTCTACGCCAATGTGATTTATTCTGATGA
>NW_018230717.1:339-865 GCF_001263595.1 Phalaenopsis equestris | reverse complement strand
CTCTAATGATTTATATGTGTAGAAAGCTCCTAATATTACAAACCAGGTGAAGTAGAAATTTTAAGAAGACCTGCAAAAATTTCAGAATGATGAAAATACCTAAATTGCTGAGGTATGATTTATATTTAGAGTTTTTCTTCCACCTGTATTATCTCATATTTAAAAATTTAAGTTTGGGGGAGGGAAGAAAAAGATTAACTATTAGATGTCCTATATTTAATTATTTTCAAAAAATTATTTATATGATTTTATGTAGTGAATTTAATTCACGTAACTATATTTTTGTAAATATTTAAATATTTTGGTACTTTTAAAGAAATATTTTTGTAATAAAAATTAATTTTGTGACTTAAGATGTTTAGTATAAGAGAATAAGATTATAGTCAACTATTTAAAGTAATGAAAATTATATTTTGAAATATTAAAAATCCGGAAATTCATTTGAGAAGAAAAGATTGAGACTCAATGATGTAAAAACTATGAAATATCTATAAGGTAAAGGAATACTTTGAGTTTCAAATTTAGG
>NW_018230717.1:0-294 GCF_001263595.1 Phalaenopsis equestris | reverse complement strand
AGAAAAGTGAAGTTCAAAATCATTAAAGACTATCCAGATATAGTAATCCTCACTTGAAAAAAGGAAAAAAGAAATGATTGAAAAAAAAATCCTTGAAAAGAAAAGAAAAATATATAGGATTGAAAGCAATCCAAATGAAAAAGAGAAAATAAACAAAAACATTATGGAAGTGAGGAGAAGTTTGAGGATATGCCTAATCAAAAATTTGCTTCACTAGACTTACCTAAAAGGAAAGCCTAAGTACATTCATGAACTTATAGTTATGTGTACTTGTGCAATGGATAAGGCTGAATT
>NW_018230716.1:279681-279905 GCF_001263595.1 Phalaenopsis equestris | reverse complement strand
TTCTCTGTCTTTCTCCTTGTCTTAAGATTTGTGAATTGGTGATTTGACTTGGTTAAGCCATGAAAATGTTAAAGAAATTATGATGATCTCTTTACTTCGATCTTAATTTACTTTCAATCTAGCCAATTGATTTGTTAAAATATGTTGAGTTTTACAACTAAAGTGAAGATTACATCTAAGATTCAGGAAGGTCAAAGCCCTTGGAAGTTGGGTGCAAATAAATA
>NW_018230716.1:258344-278010 GCF_001263595.1 Phalaenopsis equestris | reverse complement strand
AAAATAATAAAACTTCACACTAGAGGTACTATGCAAGTGTAAGTATCATTTCAAGAAATATAGGACTTTCTTTTAAAGCCCAACATTGATCCCACATAAAAAGTTGAATTCTTTAATTTAGACATGCAAAATTCTATCTAAATTATAGATAAAATAAAAGTAGGGCAATGTTGATAAGATTACAAAGGTTAAGATTAAATTAAAGCATAAAAAACAACTAAGATTAACTATTAAAGAAAGTAAATTTAATGAGTTTGAATATAATTGAAAGATCTTTCTCTATGCAAGGAGATATTAATCTTTGTAGGATTTGAATGACCAAAAAAAGATGATGTAATGTGACAAAAAGGAGCATTCCTATTCTTTATCCCCTCCCGGTGCTAGCAAAGAACATTGGCTAATTTAGAAATTTTCACCAGCTTGTGTAGTAGTGCTGAATAGATATTGGCCTCCCACCTCTAGATTACCTACAGTGCCCTCTTTATAGGACCTACTATGGAGCATTACGATTGAAAATATAAACTAAATTGATAAAAAGGATCTATTCTGTCACCCTAGAAACATCAATTGAATGCTTATTAAAACTTGTCTTTTTTATCTAATTGCACTCCCCTGTAGGTGATTACAACGGCTCTACCCAGAATGAAGTGTGACACTCACAAGCTGGCTGAAATCATAGCCCTCCGGGGTCTTTTTCATTCTCAACAGATTTTAACCTCACATGTGGCCAATTTTTAAATTCAATGAAGAAATAATGAAAATGAAATCACAATTTTTTGAAGTAAAAAGAAATCTTTAAATCATTCTCACCCCACAAAATTAATTCTAAAATGCAAGAAGAAAGAAAAGGAACTAATCACAATTAATGGATATTGAACAAAAACATATAATTTATATTGAAATCCAAGTCTTAGATACAAAAAATCTTAAATTCAAATACAAAGTACCGTATGTCTTCTCATCAACACAGATTTTGGAGTCTCCTAAAATCCAAGTCTTAGAAATAAAAAAAACTTAAACATAAACACAAAGTACCTTATGTCTTCACATCAACACAAATTTTGGAGTCTCCTTAAAAATTTTTCCAAACTCAAACACAAAACACACTTAAGATCACACTTAAACACAAAAGTAGAACTTTCTAAAGCCTTCAAATGCTGTCAAAAGAAATGCTGTCAAAAAGTCCTTTCTTTCATCCCATTTGCATCCCTATTAATAGATCTCTGAAAATAATCAAGGGTTGCTTCAAACACCCCTTTAAAATTTGTTCAAATCCATTTAATCTTCTAGAAGGGTAGTTACAGGCACTATACCACCATTCTGGGTGCTATAGCACCTATTACCCCCATCTGTGGCACTATAGCGCTGGTGAGCGGTGCTATGGCACCATATAAAATTCACAATTTTTGCTCAATTTTCCTTATTTTCCCTAAATGTCCATTCTATGTACCTAAAACAAAAAAAATATACAAAATACCTTCATTTAAAGTGCAATATCACTAAAAATATGCATAAAATGTTCTTAAAATATGCACTAAAAATAATTAATTTTAAGGTGGTTCATTCCCTCAAACTTAAACATTAATTGTCCTCAAGTAAGACCTTTGTACTATGTAAAAAATTATAACTTGTGGAAGTGAGTTTAACTTAGATATTTCTATAGTTTTTGTTTTATAAATGTGATAGTGAAATTTCAGAAAAAAATTTTAATAACTTAGGTTCAAACTAAAATGTAAGAATATTTAGTAGTCAAGCCTAAGAGTTCTGATTTTTTATTTATTTCAAGAATAACTGCAATTTAGTAATATTTTGAATGCTTAGAAGTATTATAGTAAAAAGAACTTCAAGAGGACTTTATTATTTAAGATGTTAATAATGTATGCCTTAATTTAGAGTTGTAATTAAGTTTCTTTTTTCAAAATGATTCAAGTGGAGTCAATTTTTTATTACGCATCTCCTCAAGCTTCTCCTCACATTTTTTTCATTTTTGCTCTTTCTTTTTTTTTTCTTTTGATTTTTCCATTCTTTTTTTTTCTTTTGTATCTTTTTCAATCCTTTCTTTTTCATTTCTTGTCATGTGAGGATTAATATATCTATATAGCCTTTAATGATTTCAAACTCCATCTTTTTCATAAGGTTAAAAACTTTGCAAATTTTCTTATTTTAACAAATTGTATTAACTTCAAAAAGATCTTTCATAAAGTCGCAATTTCTTCTTTTTAGATTAAAAAATCTCACATACTTAATATTTCCAAATATATAATTTTCCTTACTTTAAATAGTAAAAACATAATCTTATATTGTCATATTAAATATCTTAACTCTAGAAGTAATCTTTATTATTAAAAAAATTTACTTAATTTTGTTATAACATTTATAAAATTTAAATTATAGTTATCTAACCTAACATATCACATGTTATGTTAAGTTAAATTTTTTAAAATATAGTTCTGTGAGGACAAATAAAGTTTAGTTCTCAAAAGATATTTTTTCCTTCTGCCCAAACTTAAATTTTTAATTAATTTTAAATGTGATAGTTTAGAAAGAAAGAAAAATCATAAATTCTAAAATACAAAAATAGTACAGGTACAAGTAATAATGACAAGTGAGATTAACATGTCTAATGAAAAGAAAAGACTTTCTAGCATTTAATCTGAATCATAAGGTAAATAGTACGAACAATATTACAATATAGTGCACTAATCATAAATTTAATAGTTCAATATAAATGCAAACCTAAAAATTAAACATAGAAAATCTAACTAGCAAATAACAAACAACTAAACAAAGGAAATCTAAAACTAAAAGCATAATACATAAAATTTAACAAATAAAACTACTCATCATCCTTAACTTCATCATCATCTTCCTCATCATTTTCATCACCAAAATCTAATTCCTCCTCCCTATCATCAGGATTATAAGGTGTAAATCTGGGGCAAGTATGAAACACTACAATATGGTCACCCCTTAAGAATTTCTCCACCTCCTCATGATAAGCAATATCAAAAATCAACTCTCCTCTTTGTATACTCATCATTATGATAGAGATGGGCTTCTAAGATTTTATGTGGATTCTATAATGTTAATATATCTCCTTGTTGGATAAATAGTTGCTCTATTACAATATCAAGTTAAGCAGTACCAGAAGTAGAAGGTCTAGAAGGTGAAACTGAAGTTGAAGTGGAAGGAATATCAGAGCGTCTACTTTGAGATATTACTCCAGTATGCTTTCTATACAACTCCAACTTTATTTTCTCATTAGGTTTATGAGATGGTAAAACTTTTTCCCAAGTCTTAAATTTCACTCTTGATTCAACACACATGGTAGCAATAAGTGCAGGATCACTGACCCAACCTGCACTTACCCATACTTTTAATCTCTTTAATAATGCCAGAAATTATATCTCCATTTATATCTAGCAGCTAGTGTGAACACTTGCAATGATTTATGAATTTTATAATATATTTTTACACTAGGAGTACTACGCAAGTAAATGTATCATGTCAAGTATTATAGGATTTTCTTTAAAATCCCGTTTATCAATCCCACAAGGAATGTGATAACTTAATACTTGGCATGATACTATAAAAACAACAGAAAGTTATCACATAAAATATAAAAATCCTTGGGAAGAAGTGTGTTTTAGGTTGTGATAATTTAAAACAAAGTACCCAAAACACATTTCTATTGTAAAACTGGGCAGAAGACCTGGATTTAATGAAAACAAAGTTTTTTCTTTAAAATCCCATTTATCATTTGCTTTCATTTCTTTCTTTAAGTTGATTCAAATAGAGCCAATTTTTTATTATGCATCTCCTCAAGCTTTTTATTATGCATTTCCATGGAATGGCTGAGGTTTGTGGTGGCTCTCTGCCCTTCTTTGCTTTGTTTTCTCCCCTCTCCCTTTTTTTCTTTCCATCCTTTCTAAGAGGTTTCTTCTGTTGTTTTGCTTTTCCTCTTTCCCGATCGACTACTTTTTTCCAAAAAGTTCACTGTTACATTGAATTTTGTATGATGGCAAAGCAGAATACTTTGGATTTACCCACAAACATTCAATGGTCTAAGGCAACTTTTACTGATATTGTCGCGAAAGGTTTTGATACTTCCATGAGGTTGTTGACCCCATTATCAAGCCTTTATGCATGAAAGGTGGAATATGGCTATATTTTATTCTAGGGAGGATATTTAGGGTTTGACAGAGGTTTGTAAGTTCACTCTCATAAGGAAATTTGAATTGGGACACCCTAAAATGGAAGCCATTCAAAAGTTCTTTGACAGCATCAAGCTCAAGGGTGCTTGGAGGGTGGGCCTTCTTGATGGAAGGCATACCTTAATTACTTTATCCAGGGAGGAAGATTGTGCAAGAATTTTTTCCATGCAAGTTTTACAGGTTGAAGGGATCACCATGAAGATCTTAAAGTGGTCCATTGATTTTAACCCTGGCAAGGAACTTCTTATAGTACCTATTTAGTTTAAGCTTCCAGGGCTTAAGCTAAGCTTAAGCTGCATTTTTTCAACCATAAAGTCCTTCTCAACATTAGACAAGCTTTGGGCAAACCTCTTAAATTGGAGGTCTCCAACATAGAATTTATCTAGAACTTCTGTTGCTAGAATTCTAGTGGAGAGGGACATTACCCTACCTGAAGTAGATGAAATATGGTTGGGAACTGAACATAATGGTCATTGGCAGAAGATAATAGTTGAAGAAAAGCCTTATTATTTTTACCACGATATAATGTTTGGTCACAAAGAAAATAAAAAATATTATACTTCATCCCCATCCAGGGAAAATGGCCAATAATACTCGTGTGGCTCCCAATGAAGTGCAGTCCCTTGAAATGTCTCTGGATGCCAAAAACATGTGTCTGGGGGATTGGGCTGCCAATGCTGATCTTCAAACTTCTAATCCTCCTTTGGGTAAGGCCTTTCCAATCTTGAAGCAGGACCTTCTAGACTTCACAAAGACTCTCAAGAACTTGAAGGTGAGCTTGTTATAGATAGTACTGAAGTAGAAACAGATAATGAACCCATCACTCCAGTTCTTCAAACAACTTTTGTTCAGCAGGAAGTCACTATGGTCGACCGTAGGGATCATCCTGTGGATGACACTTTAGTTGAGGAAACAGAAATCCATAAAGAAGAAAAAGGGTAATCAGGAACTAAAAATTGTGCAGGAAGGTGGTATCTCTCTCAGAGACAGAACATCTCATCCAGATAAAAATGAGGCTATGACAAGAACCAGAAGAAGGGGGAAATCTATCTCCATTTGATGAAGAACCTACTTTGCTGTAATGTTAGGGGGTTGGCACATTCTAAATCCTTTAACAAATTACTTGATTTGAATAGGATGTATAAATTTTGGATTTTAGTTAACTTGGAGCTTATGGTCTCCAAAAACTATTAGAAAATACTTAAAAGTTTTCCTGGTTTCACTAATTTCTCAAATTTAAAAAATAAAATTTGGGTGCTTTGCAGGAAGGAGACCTTATGTAATATATTGTGGGATCATCCACAATTTCTCCATATTCAGTTTAATATTGGGGGTCAGGTGGGTATGGTCACTTTTGTTTATGATGGGAGCTCTTCTATTGCCAGAAGGGAACTTTGGGACTACATAAACTCTATTAGCAGATCTTGTAACTCAGTTTAGATGGTGGGTGGGGATTTCAACTGTATTTCTGCCCCCTCTGAAAAATTGGGTGGCAATCCACCTGATACTAACCTTATGAACTATTTTAATGATAATATTTGCAGGGCTGGTTTATTTTACCTTGGTTTCACAAACCCCAGTTTAAAATGGAGGAGGGGATCTCCATGGGAAAGATTGGATAGAATTCTTGCGAACTCCCTTTGGCTTAGTGAGTTCTTACACACTTCTATTCAATATCTTAATATGACATCCAGTTGAACACTCAAAATCTAGGGTTTTTAGTGGAATTGGAAGCCATAAGGATAAATTTGGTGGAGTTTTAATTTGTTTTTGGGTAATATGAATTTAAGAACCGAGTTTGGAAGTTTATAGAGAGTAAATCTCGCCTAAAACCATAAAAAACCAACATTTCAAACTCTGGAAACCGTCATCTCGCCATTCTCGCCATCGGCAACGATATTAATTTGAAAGTACTTGAGGCTGAATGGACTGTTGCTTATTTGGAGGCATGCTTAGAATCCAACTCTACCATGGAAAAGGGGTTACTGATGGCAAATGAAATTTTAATGCATGTTATCTCTATGCAGGAGGATTTCTATGCTCAAAAGGCTGTTAAGACCAAATTTTTTGAAGGGGATAGAAACTCTAAATATTTTCATGCCTGTATTATTTATATGAGATGAAAAAATGCAATACCATTCACAAGATCAAGGATTCCTCTGGGAATTGGCTTCATTCTGCTGAATCTGTTGCTTCTAGTGTTGTTAATTTTTTTTCCAAGGCCTTTTTTACTCAACCTCCTGTTTCAAGGTCTCCTATTCAGAAGGAACTTTTCTATTTGGACAAGGACTACACTGGGGATCTTAAACTTGCTTCAGTACATGCTTCAATACATGGGGACGAGGAAATATGGTCAGCCCTTGCCTCCATTGACAGCTCCAAAGTTGCCGATTCAGATGGTTTTTTTGTTGACTTCTACAAAAAGTCTTGGAAGATTGTCAAGGGTGATATTGTAGAAGCTGTGCAAAGTTTCTTTAGATTAATGGATCTCCCAAATTACTTCAAATGTTTCGATCATGCCATAACTTTAGTTTCTCCTTATAAATTTTGTCGTTATTATAAGATTCATTTCTTAATTCTTCCAATTCAATCGTTTATAAAAAGTGATCTCCAATAGACTCCAACCTCAGTTACCCTTCCTCACTTGTGATAACCAATCAAAAATTTTTAATTGGAGAAGCATTGTGGAAAATGTTCTATTGGCTCAAGAACTATTTCTGGATCTGGATAAACAGTGTAAAGGAGGGAATCTCATTTTCAAACTAGATATCAAAAAAGCTTATGATACCATTCATTGGGGCTCCATTGAGGAGGTTATATCTGTTAGAGGTTTCTCTTCTCCCTTTATTTATTTGATTAACAAATGGTTATTTAACAGTTATTGCTCCATTCTCTCTATTATAAACTTCAGCTAACCCACTGGTCTAAGGATATCACTCCACTTTCATAAATGGCAATTCCCATGATTTTTTCAGTGCATCTAGAGGCATTAAGCAAGGTGACCCTTTATCTCCCACTATTTTTATTCTTGCTTTTGACTACTTGTCTAGGATTTTTAATCAACTGCTGGCCAATTCACCTCACTCCTTATATAGTCATAAATCAAACATTGTTGTTAACTACTTAGCCTTTGCTGATGATGTAATTGTCTTTGCCAAAGCTACTAAGCCAGCAGTTAAATTGATCTTTCAATGTTTGGAAAAGTTTCAAGATTGCTCAGGGATGCATTTCAATACACATAAATGTCAAATTATTTTTTAGCAGAACAGTTAAGAAAGAGATTAAGCACTAGATATCTGACCTGACTGGTTTTTTCAGGAGTTCCCTCCCATTAAAATATTTGGGCACTTTATTGTTAAAAGGGAGAATTAGACAAGTTCAGTTTTGATGATATTGTCTTAAAAATTTAGGATAAACTTGATTGTTGGTCTAATTCATTCCTTTTTAATGGAGGTAGAGTCACTCTTATTAAAAGTGTCTTGGCTGCTCTTCCTTCCTATCCTTCATATGTTTCTGTCATAAGAAAATCAAGCCAGTCAACTTTAGAAAGAACATTCAACAATTCCTTTAGGCAGGTCGGATAAAATAATTGCACTGGGTCAGATGGTAAAAGATATGTAGCAGTACTAGAGCTGGAGGACTGGGATTTAAAAGCTTTCAACATATTACACAAATTAATCTTTGTAAGCTTTGGATCATGTTTAGAGCACAGACTTCTCTTTGGGATAAATTTATGAAAGGCAAATACTACAAGCACATGCATCCCTCCCTTGTTTATGGGAAATTGGGAGACTCAAGGACCTAGAAAAAGTATTTGGAATATTATGACTATCATCCAAGTCCCAAGAACTATCAACTATACCATAAACCATGTCAGAGTCAGGCACAATAGTACCCCCACCACCACCATCCATAGCAGTAGAGTATGGCAAAATAGTATCCTTCTCAATGATCATCGAAGTCGAAGCCGGTGGAGCCTTCTCAACATACTATGTTGAGATTGCCCTCTGTTCCTCTTTCGTAGTTCCGGATGTCTTTCCAATCACATCATGACAAAAAATTCTACAATGTCAAAAAATATTGTACTTGTTGTCAATAACCATTGTGGGCAAATCTGATCAATATCTCATCAGGGGGAGGTAATGTCACATCACCTTCAATAAGAATTCTAGCCATAGAAGGCCTAGTTAAATGAAACATAGGAGCATCTAACTTTAATGGCTTACTGTTGACCTCACTTTTGGTTGAGGTTTAGTTTTTCCTCTTTAGTAGCCTAAGAATGATCAGCAATTTGATTATCAGTTTCTTTTCTATCAATAACCATAAAATCAAATTCTTGCATCAAAAGTATCCATCTAATTAACCTTGGTTTGACATCTTTATTTTGCATGAGATATTTAATAGCAGAGTGATCAGTGTGCATAACACCTTTAGTCCCAATTAAATAAGATCTAAATTTGTCAGAAGTATACACAATAGTCAGTAACTCTTTTTCAGTAACAGTGCAGTTAATTTGAGCATCGTTAAGAGTTTTACTAGCGTAGTATATAACTTTAAAAATCTTATCACTCTACTGTCAAAGAACAGCTCCAATAGCATAATCACTAGCATCACACATCAGTTTGAATGGTTCTCCCAGTTAGGTGAAATTATTATAGGGGATGCAAGTAGCTTTTCTTTTAATAACTCAAAAGCATTTAAATAGTCTTCAGTAAAGTCAAATTTCTTGTCCTTTTCTAAAAGTTGGCAAAGAGGTTTGGTAATTTTTGAAAGATCTTTAATATAACGCCTGTAAAAACCAACATGTCCAAGAAAAATTCTAACCCCTCTTACATTAGTAGGAGGTGTTAATTTAGATATAACTTAAATTTTTGTAGGGTCTACTTCCATACAATTTTTTGAAATTTCATGCCCTAACACAATTCCTCCTGCAACCATAAATTGACATTTCTCCCAATTTAGAACTAAATTAGTTCTTTTGCATACCTCTAAAACTTTTTCAAGATAATTTAAGCATGTGTTAAATGATATTCCAAATATAGAGAAATCATCCATAACCCCCACGGCCATGGAGTGAGTGCTGAAAATTCCTCTAAGAGAATTCCCCAAATTTATCCCAGAGCCTCTTTGAGACCTCCTCATTGCTTGCAGGTGCATTACATAATTTGAAAGACATTCTTCAAAAAGCAAAAGTTAGGATCTATAATTAACATTTATGAGTTCTCTCAAAGAATTCCTCAATGGGTTCAAAAAGCAAAAGCCAGCATTAATCTTATGCCTCTATCTATAAGGAAGAGCTTTATGAGCTTTAGTCCCCCAGAGGGAGAGAGGGAAAAGCCACATCAAATTCTCCTTCCACAGAGCCTCTAGCATAGCTCAAGGCCAACACCAGAAATCCACCTTGGTTAAATTCCTACCTAGACCTTGCACCACGATTCTCTATCAATTTTCAAAAGATTAGGATTAGAAGATCCTCTTGGTTAAATTCCTACCTAGACCTTGCACCACGATAAGAGGCTTAATCCTTAGCCTCCTTGGACCCCAACGAACGTGTCGAGCATCTCTGATCAAAGCTTCCCTTCTTAGAGCCAAGGTATTGAACCTCTTCGCCTCTCGAGCCTATTTTGATCCTCCATTTGATTAAGCTTAATTTAATTGCTTGATTACCATATGGATGTGTTCGTCTCACTTAGATGAGTCCACAAGATCAAACCCAAAGTGATTTGGTTTAGTCTAGGCCGAGATCTTAAGGTTTTAGTGTGGACGGTCCTGAGATCACTCTATCTGGGATGATGATGGGGAGTCGTCTGATCAAGCGTGGATCAGATGGACGGAGGAGATCAAGATGGACAGCGCTTCTTCACATGAACAACGGGTCGAGTCAGCGGCTATGTGGATGGAGGTGTCCAACCAAAGCGCACCACACGTGTATTCAGAGCTGAAGTCTCATCAAAAGGTTTTGACATTAAAGAACCACTAGCCAAGAGCTGCCTAGGATCCAGTCAGTGCTGCGCGTTTAAATAGATAAAAAGGAAATTTTAAAAAATCAGAAAATGATCCCTAACTTTAAAACTTCATATCTTGGTGTAGAAAAATCATAAAAATAAAATAAAATTACCCTCTTGCTCAGTGAACTGAGGAGAACAATGTGGAAATGATTTGACTAGTTTTGGATGAAAGGAAATCTTTGGATAGAAATTTCCTTGTTTTATTTTTAATTAATTAGACACTGATTTGAATGTTTTGATTCTCTGTGCATGTTTAACCACATCTTAGCCTTATCCTTAAGTGAAAATAGGAAAAATGGATTGAAATTTTAGCATGTTGTTGTCGCTATCTTATGGAACATCTTCTGATTTTTCCAGAGTTAAAGGAGGTCCCAAGACAGAGATCCATATTTCTCAAGCTTATGTCTATTATTTGCATAAATTAATCATCATGATAATTAACATGTTGCTTAGAAAATTCCAAGAAAAATTTGGAAGGTTCACTTTGACCAGAGGACCCTTTGGAAATAATTTCATGGGTTAGGTCATTAAGAATGCAACTATTTTTCAAGAACCCTAAAACACAAAGTAAATTAAATTTGGGTAACACAAGCATCTAAATGACTTAATTTTTGATTTCCATCAAAATTTAATTGTGATTTCCATCAAAATTTAAAGACCCGAAAACTCCCCATAAAAATTTCAAAACATTTGGAGTTTATTTGGTAACCTAAATTGATTTTTCAAGTTAAGTAACATTTTTGGCACAAAATGATTTTTAAAAGCTAAAATTTAACATGAAAAATTATCAAACTTGAATTTTGGAGTTCTCTATGATTAGACAGATTTTATGAAAATAAATTTGAAATAAAAATAAAAACAACATTTTTTTAGCCTTTTCTTCAATATTTAAATAATTAAAAAATGATAAAAATTACAAAAATAATAAAATTCATGAAAATGTTCTAAATTTTTTTCTAAGCACTTAAGAATAATTGGAATATTTTTTCTGATTTTCTAAATAAAGATATTGAATTTTAAAGCTTAAAATATTTTTTAAAAGGCTAATAATGGATTTTCATTAAACTAATTCCAATAATTCAGCCAAAAAAAATGTGAAACTTATTTCACTGTGTCCCTTGACATCAGAGAGGTTTAATAAAATTATAAAACTTAATTTTCCACATTTAAAATATTTTATAATTAATAAACACTCCAGAACTTAAAATAATTTTTAAAATTCAAATTAAATTCACAAAATCATGAAATTTAGTCCAAAGGCTTATCTAGTCTAAGCCTACCTCCAGTAAAAATTTCAAGGGGTTAGGCCTTATTTTGGTAAAGTTAAGGGATTTTCTTTAAAAACTCCCGTTTTTACATTAAAATAATTATGTAAATTAAATTAAATTTTTAAAAATCAAATTTTATCCTTTGATGTCTCAATTGACTCATGAGTGAGGTAAGGTAAAAATTCCAAAGTCATTTGGATTAAATTTGATAAATTATAAAGTAATAGAGCCTTAGGGGCAAATGTGTAATTTTGGAAATTTAGTCTTAATTAACACTTAGGCCTAATTTCAGAAAGGGAAATGGGTAACCTTTAATCCTAATCAACATATTTGGATGTTTGAAACGCAAGGGGTTAATTGGTAGAAACCCATCTCACTTCTTTTTACGGACAAATTTGCAATTTCCTTAAATTACATAAATTTGGGAGTCTAATCAGTTAAATGATCCTAGACTTAGGGGTATGATTTTGGGTGTCAATAACTCACTAATTTAATACTCCTATTTTATGTTCAAATGAATCTCAAAACAAAAAAGAATCATCATCATCACTTAAAATTCAATCTCCTCCAAAGGGACTAAGACATTCACCAAAATCTTAAGGGCTTAGTAGCAAAGTCATACAAACTTCAATAAGTAAATACCACTTATCTCTAATTCCTCCCCAAGCAAACTCCTCGAAGTTCTTCTGATTCTCTTCCTTTCTTTATAGCACACAGAATTCTCCTTTGAAGCGGCAATGAGGAAGAAATCTCTCACTTTCCTTCCACTCTTATAATCTCTCAAAGAATTCCTTACAGAATTAAACCTAAATTACACTCTCTACACTCTAATGGACACACGTGGACCCTCCTAGACACTCCTAGACCCCTGTAGACCCCCTCTCTCGGCCACCAAATTGTTTCTTTTAAGGTTGTAGAAGAGTTTTCAAGAGTTGCCCAAGCGTCCCTTCAAAAATTCTCCACATTCAATGCATCTGTTGGGAGAACTGACGTGCTCGCCGTTGCATCTATTGAGTGAACTGTCGTTCTCGCCGTCGGCGGCCTTTTAGAATATTTAATTCTGGACACTCAGGAAAAACTCGTCGTCGGCGGCGTCAAACTCACCGTCGGCGCTCAAGAACAAATCTTCATAATCTTCATATTTTGGTCCTTTTTGCTCCAAATTCGCTCCTTTTTGCATCTTTTTGCTCCAATGACCATAATTCAACATACCTGTAAAAAAACAACAAAAATACCTTTCTTTAAAGTGCAATATCATCAAAATCAGTGTAAAATAGGTATGAAAATCTCAACATATTTTCCTTTGGTTACTCTATCCTTGGTCACCTCACTATGATGATTTATTGGAATCGTTCTTCCAAAAATAAATTAGTGCTAGGCCTTAGATAGGGCCTTAGATAGTACATTAAGAGTACATTAAGCATAGAAAGAGGAAGGTTTACCTTAACACCATTTTTGACTTTCCAGGTCCCTCTTCCATCAGTAAGAAAAGAAATAGCCTCATTTAAGGCCTCAATAGTAGTAGAAAATTATTTATTTTGGCAACTGTAAACATTTTCCAATAGATAAAACTCATTAATTTTTCTTGGAGAAAACTCCACCTTTCTCCCATGAACAAAAACAAAGTCGTCAAGAGCTTTAGTAAAGTTGGCATAGAATTCCATCACTGCACCAATAATCACATCAGCAGTAAAATAACAGAAATTTTCCCACTGCCGAGCATTTATTAATCAATTGACTTCTCCACCCAAATTTTTAAAACCACAATCAAGAATTACTTTTTTATGCTCAAGTAGACTATTGAATTGAGCACTAGCACTGAGGCTAACAAATTTTTATTCATCATAATCTACTTCTCTTTTTCCCTTGCTCATTCTCTTTTCTTTTTACCTTTGCTCGTTCTAGAGAAAATTTGAAAAAAATTGAATAAATTCCAAAAATTTTGAAAATCACAAAATTAAATGCTTTATATTTAAATCTACTAAGTAAGAGTTCTTCACCAAAGGATTTTCTTGAAATTTTTTTTCTTGAAATTTCTAAAAAAAATTTTAAAACTTTTAGATCTCAACAATGTGAGATAAATCCTTGGTGAAAATCAAATTTTTTTAGTTCAAAGTGTAGCTCTTACCTAGAGAAGATGAAATCCAAAGTTCCTTTACCTTAAAATCACCTAAAATCCAAGCAAATGTGAGCCCTAGGTGCAAAAATTGGAGGTTGAAGGTGACTCAAAGGGTAAAAATGGCGGTTTACAATGAAAATCGCAAATTTTAAAGGGTTAAAGGTTGTTCTCAGGTCAAGGGCGTCGTTGGCGCTGCAAGCCAAAAATTCCATTTTATGATTTTTTCAATATTCAATTTCCTTTCAATTTTCTCCAAAGTGTTTGTAGTATTTTAATTTTTTAAACACAAATTTCTTATCTAACAATAATTTACAAACAAACATCTTCACAAACAATCATTTTCACAAAAAACAACAAACTAACTTTTATATATGAAAATACACTTTTACAAACACATTTTCTAATCACACTTTCACACATATTAAGAAAACTAATTTATAAATCTGCGTTGAAATCAAGCCACAACACTAAACGCTGACACAAAACTATACAAACAATCAAAGTTAAAAATTGTAAAGCAAAGCAAACTAAATCAAATCCACATAATCACATTAAGTACATAAGTATTTTAAACTAGTATATATAGTTCAAATTCTTCAATTATTCTGCCTCATCTTCAGTGCTTTCTCCTCCTCTAATATCTTCCATAGACTGGTAATGAACGTATAAATTGTAGAAGTGTAGGTACGGGAATGGATCAGTGAAATTTTCTTCAATCCATCCTTTTTCTTTAAACATCCGCACTAATTCGACTTCAAATATTCCAGTATGATAATGTTCCAGTATGATAAAAATTCTCTTTTATCCTCCAATCTAGGTGATCAAAAAGGTACTTAAGACCTCCTATTGTATTCTTAATACTCTGAAGTTCTCTTTTAATTTTCTTCAATTTCTTTTCTACAGCAAGTGAACATCCAACAGTTGGTGGCATCAATGGAGTTGAAGCATGTGATGAGTGATTAAAGATAGTATCTAGAAAATATCTTATGCTTCAGTCCCATTCCCAACATAATTATCATCATTAGGAATCATGGGCTCTCAAGGTAATCAAACTTTTTCCCAACTTTCATATGGAACTTGAGATTGACTGCAAAGTAAGAAAATTGTGGAAGTATGTCGAAGCTCATAAATTGGCCCATTCATAATAATACACATAACATATTTAAATATGATAGATCCTATATCAATGGGTTTTTCCATTTGAATGCAATAGTTCCAAATAACACTTTCCTTGGTGACTCTACTAATCTTCATGGTAGGGAGTAATTTTGCAGAAATGAAGAAATGTCATTGCTTCGATATTGTATTAAGCAATGAAGCAGAGAAATTAACATATCCTTCATCTCCCATTTCCCAAATATTACTTTCATCCATCAGAAAATTATAGACATATTGCGTCAAATCTCTGGTAGAAATAAAATTTGTATAATGATATATTGGAACACTTTCTATCATATACAACTCATAAAGTAAATGGTACAGCCTTAACTTGTACGAAGACAACTCCTTGGGTAATTCCATGTAAGTTGACATAGAATTCCTTCACTACTGGTACAACAACTGCAGCGATAGTGTGGCACAGAACTTCTCATTGCCTTTGTACAATGATCTTATCAATCGGAGAACTTGGATTAATCAATCTGTGATTGACAAAGTCTCTCTCCTTGATAAGCCTCTTCTTCTTAATAACTTTATCGTATAATCTTTGTGCAACAAAACTGATAAACTTTCTTCTACTGAAAAATCCATACCTGGAAGTGTTTTTGGAATTGGAGGCCATGGAATTCCAAAATAGGAAGTTTTTGGTCGTCCAAGGCAGTTGTTAGGACTTTAAAAACACCTTCCAACGGCTATTACGGAGCAAAATCCCGCCAAAATCTGCCAAAATTCATCCTAAACTGTCAAACTACTATCTGCACTGTCGATGATCCTGATGGCGTTGTTGGTGCTTTGGTCTGTCTTTGGGCGCCTTCAGCGCCCATTCTAGCGTCGTCGGTGCTCTAACCATAATAAGAAGTTAAGGAATCACCTCCCTTATGACACATAAAAATCAAATCAAACCACTAATAATCCAAACAACTACAATTATCAATCAAACAAATCAATCCACACTAAAGCATACACAATACAACACTAATATTCATGACTCTCTAGCACACTAAATTAAACCACACTGATATATATGGGTCACCTCCCATAAAGCGCTTCGTTTAACGTCGTCAGTCTAACATACCATTTGATTAGTTTGGTTGACTTTACATTAAAACTTCTTTAAATTGTTGTATGTGCCCTTCATAATAATGTTTCAATCGATGCCCATTAACTTTAAATATCTTTCAAGTGTTAGGATCTTTAATAACAACGGTTCCTAATGATAGACTTTAATCACTTTAAATGGTCCTAACCATCTGGATTTTAGTTTTCTTGGAAATAATCTCATTCTTTTATTATATAATAAAACCTCTTGTGTAGGTTCAAACTTATTTTGAATAATCTTCCAATCATGCCATATTTTCATTTTCTCTTTATAGATTTTTGCATTATTATATGCTTCATTTCTAATCTCCTCAAGTTCATTGAGTTGTACTAATCTATTCTCACTAGTATCCTTTAAATTAAAATTAAATTTCTTAATAGCCAAAAATGTTTTATGCTTCAATTCTACTAGTAAGTGACATGTTTTTTTCCAAATATAAGTATATAAGAGGACATACCTATAGAGGTCTTATAAGCAGTTTTGTATGCCCATAATGCAATATCTAATCTAGCAGACCAATCTAATTTATAAGGATTTATAGCTTTTTATAAAATTTGTTTAATTTCATGCTACTAGACCGCTAGTCTGAGGATGATAAGAAATAGAGAATTTATGCATAATATCATATTTTTTAATCAATTTTTTTATTCTCTTATTCTTAAAATGAGATCCTCCATTTATAATAATTACTCTCGGCATTTCATATCTTGTATGAATATTTTTAATTAAAAATTTAGAAACACTATGAGCATCACATCTAAGTACAATAGTAGCTTCAATCTATTTGGGCATATAATCAATAGCAAGTAATATATATAAATTCTCAAATGAAGGCATAAATGATCCCATAAAATCTAATCCCACACATAAGAAATTTCAACTTCTAATGTGTAACTTAAAGGCATTTCATTTCTTCTACAAGTATTTCCTACTCGTTGACATCGAACGCATGTTTTACTATATTCATTAACATCTCTAAAAAGAGTAGGCCAATAAAATTTAGTTTGCAAAATCTTATATGTAGTTTTATTTTTTCCAAAATAACATCCAAATTCAGAATCATGGCATCTTTCAATTATCTGTTGAGTTTCCTCATAAGGCACACATCTTCTAATAATTAGATCTTTATATTATTTATATAGACATGGGTCATCCCAAAAATAGATTTTTGAATCATATATAAATTTCTTTAATTGTAGATTTTTGATATTAGATGGTAAAATATCACTTACAATATAATTTACTATACCAGCATACCATGGTACATTCATTTCATCAATACTATATAATTGTTCATCAGGGAAATTCTCTAAAATTTCATTTCCAAAATTAGTTAATATTTCTCTTTCTTGAATATTTCTTCTTCTAGTCCAGACAAATGATCAGTTATTTAATTATCATTTCCCTTTCTATCAACTTCGGTAAAATCAAAATTTTTCAATAGAAGTATCCATCTATTTAATCTTTATTTAGCATCCTTCTTTTGCATCAAGTATTTAATAACAGAATGATCTGTATGCAGTATACATTTAGTTCAAATTAAGTAAGGTCTAAAGTTATCAAAGGCATAAACAACAGTGATAACCCTCTTTCACTAATAGTGTAGTTAGTTTGAGCATCATTTAGAGTTTTACTAGCATAAAATATTACTTTAAAAACTTTGTTGTGCATTTGTCCTAACACAACCCTAATAGCATAATTACTAGCATCACACATAATTTCAAATGGTTTCTCCCAATCAGGTGGAACTATTATAGGTGCGGTGATTAATTTTTTTTTCAATAATTCAAATTTTTTTATGCATTCCTCATTTAAATCAAATTTTGTGTCTTTTTCTAAAAGTTGGCATAATGGCTTAGTTGTTTTAGAAAAATTTTTAATGTACCGCCTGTAGAAACCGCCATGTCCTAAAAAGCTTCTAACACCCCTTTAACATTAGTCAGAGTTGGTAATTTTTTAATAGATCCAATTGTCTATTCAGGGGAATTTGAAATCTACTTTCATGCCATTTTTAGAAATTTTATGCACAATTACAATTCCTTCTACAACCATAAATTGACATTTTTCCCAATTTAGCACTACGTTGATTTTTTCACGTACTTCCAGAGCTTTTTCTAAATTATTTAAACATAATTCAAATAAAGTTTGAAATACTGAAAAATCATCCATAAAAACTTTCATTCCATGTTCAATAAAGTTGCTAAAGATTGACATCATACATCTTTAAAATATTGCAGGGGCATTGCATAGTCTAACAGGCATTCTACGAAAAGAAAGTGTTCCATGTGGGCTTGTAAATTTTGTCTTCTCTTGATTTTCTAGAGCAATTGGAATTTGGTGATAACCAGTATATCCATCTAAAAAGCATTAATATTTGTTCCCGGCCAATCTATCCAAAATTTTTTCTAGAAAAGGTAAAGAAAAGTGATCTTTTCTGGTGGCCATGTTTAACTTTCTATAGTCAATATAAATTCGCCAACCAGTAACTTATCTTATTGGTGTTAATTCATTTTCTCATTTGCTTCAACGGTCACTCCTCCTTTCTTCATCCTTTCTTCAAAACACAGCAAAACACAGTGAATTGGACTTACCCGAGCACTATCTGAAATAGGATATATAATTCCAGCATCTAACTATTTTAAATTTTCTTTTTTAACAACATCTTTTATTATTGGGTTTGATCTCCTCTGAGGATTAGCTTTAGGTTCGTATTGTTCATCAAATAAAATTTTGTGAAAAAAATGACTAATTCCTTTAATATCTGCTAAAGCCCATCCAAAAGCTTTTTATATTTTTTTAACATCTCTATTAATTTTTGTTCTTGAATTTTTGTTAATTCAGAAGATACAATAACGAGCAATGTAGATGACTCTCCCAAAAACACATATTTTAAATGGGAAAGTAATATTTTCATTTCACGTTCGGGTGGTTTAAGACTTGAAGAAATAAGATTTTTATTATCTTTCATGCTAGAAATAGAAAGAAATTGGAGGAAGTCTTAATATGAAATAAAAACAAAGTAACTTCTTTTATTTCATCCTTATTTTCAAAAAATTCTACTTGCTTTAATTTATCTTCAAACTCATTCTTAAATTGCTCATTACTTAGATAAACAGTTACTTCCATCCTAAAACATTCATTATCTTTTTCTATTGTTGGATATTTTGTAGCTTTTGTAGTAGCTTTTGTTATTTCATAGCTTTTATAATATTAAATGTTATTTCTTGATCATTCACTCTCATTATTAATTCTCCTTTTTGCACATCTATCACATCTCTCCCAGTTGCAAGAAATGGCCTCCTCAAAATAATTGGAATTTCTTTATCTTCCTCCATATCCAATAATATAAAGTCTACGGGGAGAATAAATTTATCCACTTTTACTAATACATCCTTTATAACACCTTTTGGATAAGTTATTGATCGATCAGCTAACTGAAGAGTTACAGTAGTAGGGCAAATCCCTCATAAATCTAAATGTTTAAAGATTGATAAAGGCATAAGATTGATACTCACTCCTAAATCACATAAAGCTTTTCCAAAAAACTTTTCACCAATAACACAAGGTATAGTAAAACTACCAGGATTTTTTAATTTTTTAGGAAGCTTTTTATGAATAATAGAACTACACTCTTCACTGAGTGCAACGGTCTCATGATCTGTAAACTTCCTTTTCTTCTTTAATATATCTTTCATAAATTTCACATAACTTGGCATTTGTTCCAAAGCTTCAACAAAAGGAATGTTTGTCATTAACTTCTTAAGGATTTCAAAAAATTTTGTCAATTGTTTATCTTTGTG
>NW_018230716.1:251611-258260 GCF_001263595.1 Phalaenopsis equestris | reverse complement strand
CCATTCATTTTGGTCACTTTCCATTGCTTCCTTCTCTTCATCAACTTTAGTTTCTCTTTGGATCCTTGTTTTAACTTCTTTTTCACTTCGTAATTGAATAGTTTTAATTTACTCGTCATTTTGATCTTTTGGATTACCTTCCATCTTTTGGATTAACTTCCACTGTACTCGGAAGAATTCCAGAAGGTCTATTACTGAGTGTAGTAGCAATATGTCCCAATTTATTTTCAATATTTCTGATTCTGTATTTAATTTCTCACGTTTAACATTACTTCTTCCATCGTCAACTTCTTTTCCTTAACTTTTGGGTTATGATTAAAGTTAAATCTAGGAGGATAATAAGGCCAATAATTAGGACTTCCTTGATTGTTCAAATTTTTGGAGGGATTCACCGAATTGTTATAATTATTCCAACTAAAATTAGGGTGATTTTTCCATCCAGGATTTTAAAAGTTAGAATAGGGATTGTTATTTTGATTATCAATAATATTTAAAGTTTCATAAGATGATGATTGAGTATCAAAGATCTATCCTAGTCAATTTTCCTATAATACTAGGGTACTTGAGAATAGTTCACTCCTATTTGATCAATCTTTTCTGAAATAGCAGCAATTTGAGATGCTAAAATGTACATTGCATCAGAGTCATGAATACTAGCTACCCTCTTAGGATTTATGTTTTCATAGGGCCATTGAAAATTGTTAGTAGTCATTTCTTCAATTAAAGAAAATGCTTCATCAAAAGGTTTTGACATTAGTGATCCACCCACAGCAGCATCTATAATAGATCTAAGTGATCCTAAAAATCCATTATAAAATGTTTGAATTAATAACCAATTTGGTAAAGCATGGTGTGGACATTTTCTAAGAAGATCTTTAAATCTTTTCAAAGCTTCATATATCTTCATATTTCATATATTGATTCCCCTTCAAACTGACAAAGAGATGTAATATCATTTCTAAGCTTAGCAGTTTTCAAGGGACAAAAATATTTAGCTAAACATTTTTGTGATAGTTCTCCCCAAGTTCTGATAGATCCAGATGCTAATGAATTTAACCAAGCCTTGGATTTATCCCTTAATGAAAAAGGAAAAAGTCTAAGCCTAACAACATCATTAGACACTCCTTCATATTTAAATGTAGCACAAATTTCAAGAAAACTAACAAGATATAAGTTTGGATATTCAGTAGGTGTTCCACTAAGCTAGTTATTTTGTACCATTCAACATCAAGATTTTGAATAGTACTGTCGGATTAGCATAATCTTTTAAAGGTCTTTGTCGATTTTTGTTTATTTGATTATTTAAGTTATTCTTAATTTCGTTTAGGTTTTTAATATCTTTTTGTTGGTTTTTAATTTTTTCTAATAGTATGCTCTAATTCTGAATCGTAAGGTACTAAACTTTCAGATCCAATATTTCACATAAACAAATATAATAAGCAAAGAAAACTTTTATAAAAATAATTCTTAAATAAAAATATATTTTCTTTTTGGAATTTTAATTTTTTAAATTTTTTTTATATTTTGTATTTTTTATCTCTAAAACTCATAATTTACCAAATCTATTTAATTTGCCCTTAGTTTCCCCAGCAACGGCGTCAAAAACTCGATCCCCATGAAATATAGTTGAAATATAATTGTGTAAAATTATATAGTTGAATCCGCTATGCAACGGCGCCAAAAGCTTGATGCAATATGTTATGAATTACTATTTTATGAATAAGAAATTTAAGCAATTAATGTTGGGATTCTATGCAAGTATAAGTATCATTATCAAGTAATAAAAAGACTTTCTATTTATGCTCCAAATATCGATCCCATGGGGAAGGTTTAAATTTGAAATGATAAATTTACTAGGAAATTCACAGAAAGTCAAAATGAAATTAATGTCTCTAATTTTAAATTTTGAGATATTATTAGAACTACATTATTTAACTAATAACAAAACTGAAATACAAAGTTTAAACAGAAACTACTAAACTATTAAACTATGTTTGATGAAGATTTCTTATGTGAAAAAAACATTTTTCCCACTACAATAAGGTTTTGGTAAAATGAGATAAGATAAATGGTTCAAATATATATTGTGCCAAATAGGAGCCAGTTACAATTCTATAGCCTGATACAGTGCTATAGAAAAACTTTGGCTAATCTCAAGTTTAGTCTCCAAATTTGATTTCCAATTCTACACCCAATAAAGTATATTTCCCTACTTATTTGAACTTAATTTCTTGAACGAAATTCTCCTCCATGGAATAAAATGTGATCCTCACTCTGTTGTAGAACTCATACTCTATTTCCTGGATCATATGTTTCATAATATATTTTAACAATTCAATTGGCCAGATCAAAAAGTAAATTAAGTTTGGAGTTGAAAAATCACACCACAATTTATTTTATATTTTAATATTGGCACATCCATATTATCTCTTCATTTCACCATATCTCAAAATAGAGAGAAAGATAAAGTAAACTACTCAGACTTCATGAGAACAATAAAAAAACACAAATTTCATATATAAAAGAAAGTTCAGACAACAATAATAAACAAATAACACTTATCTGAAACACTTTCTTAAAGCGAATCCCTTGTAGCCTCTTTTGGGAAATGTAGGAAGAAGAAATCTCTCACTTTTCTCCTTATCCAACACTCTTAAAGAAGAGTTAACACTTAATCTCACCACAAAACTCAAAATTATAAGAACAATGAACTCTAAATGGTTGTGGAATGAAAAATAGAAGAATGTGTGATGCGTAGAAGCTTGAATTGGGGCAATGAGATGTCAGGAAGAGTCACTTTTCTGATCAATTTTGACCCCAAATAAAGCCTAGAGTCGGTTCTCCAATAGGTGCCTCCAAAAACTCTTCGAAAAAGAGTCCAAATTCATCAAATCTTCTAGAAACATAGGCTGAACAAATAATGGCCCAGTCGACGCCAGTGTTCCGCAATTTACTTCACTGCTCTCTATCAAACGGCTCCGACGACGCTGAACAAATTTTCAACTTCTCCATTTTTGCTCCAAATTTCATCATTTTTGCTTCCTTTTTGCTTCAAGTCCTAAAATTCAATAACATGGAAGAAAATGCAATACCACAAAAAATGAGTATAAAATATGGGTCTAAAAATGCATATATTTTTTGTGTATCAAAACCTAAAGATTGATGCTATTCAATTTGGATAGAACCTAAGGTATGAAGATGATTCCGGTTCAATATAGGTAGAACCTAGAGCTTAAGATGGTTTAACTCCAATTTAAGTAGGACATAAGGTAATTTAGGTTCAATATAGGTAGAACCTAAGGTTTAAAATATTTCTATGTCCAACGTAGGTAGGACTTAAAATTGATTTAGTTTCAACGTAGGTAGAACCTAAGGTTTGAAACAATTTTAAGTCCAATGAAGGTAGGACTTTAAATTGATTTAGGTTCAATGTAGGTAGAACCTAAAGTTTTAAATAGTTTTAAGTCCAATGTAGGTAGGACTTAAAATTGATTTAGCTTCACTGTAGGTAGAACCTAAAGTTTAAGATGGTTCTAAGTCCAATGTAGGTAGGACTTAAAATTGATTTAGTTTCACTGTAGGTAAAACCTAAAGTTTAAGATGGTTATAATTTTAATATAGATAATATTTAAGATTGACTTAGGTTCAATATATGTATAACCTAAGGTTTAAGATGGTTCAAGTCCAACGTAAATAAGACTTAAGATTGATTTATGTTCAACATAGGTAAAACCTGAAGTTTGAAACAGTTCTAAGTCCAATGTAATTAGGACATAAAATTGATTTAAGTTCAATATGAACTGAACTTATGGTTTAAAATGGTTTTAAGCCTAATGTAGTTAAGGCATAAATTTGATTTGTAAGTAGGATCTGAGGTTGATTTAGATTCAATATGAATAGAACCTAAAGCTTGAAATGATTTTAAGTCCAATGTAGGTAGGAATTAAACTTGATTTAGATCCAAGGTGATTAGGACATAAGGTTGATTTAGATTCAATATTGAACCTAAAATTTGCAATAGTCTTAAGTCCAATGTGGTTAGGACTTAGAGTTGATTTTCGGTTCAGTATTGATTGAACCTAAGATTTTGGTCAGTTTAAGTTCAATGTAGGTTAAAATTAAAATCTAGGTTAACTTAGGTAGGTTGAATCTATGTTTTTGGTTGACTTAAGTTGGATTGAACCTGAGGGTTTGTGTTAAGTCCAACTTGGGTTGAACCTAAAGGTTTGATTTGATTTCAGTTCAAATTAAGTTGAACCTAACGATTTGATTTGACTTAGGTTCAAGTTGAGTTGAACCTAAAATTTTGAGTTGAGTTAAGTCTAATGTAGTTAAGACTTAAAGGTTTAATTAAATGTAATTTAGATTAAATTTAATTAAGTTTAAATTTTAATTAGACCTAACATAGGTAAGGTTTAATTAATTTTATTAAGTTTAGTTAAAATTTGACCTAATTGAGTTTTCGACTAATTAAGCCTAACGTTAGTAAAGATTATGGATGGTTAATTAGGTCTAATTAGAGTTAAACCTAATTGAGGTTTAAGTTTAATTAAGCCTAATGTAATTAAGGCTTAATAAGGGTTAATTAGGTATAATTAGGGTAAGACTTAATTGGGTCTTAGGTTAATTAAGCCTAATGTAAGTAAGGCTAAATAAGGGTTAATTAGGTCTAATTAAAGTTAGACCTAATTGAGGTTTAAATTTGATTAAGCCTAATGTAAGTAAGGCTTATTATGGTTTAATTAAGTATAATTACAGCTAGACCTAACTGAGGTTTTAAGTTAATTAAGCATAATGTATATAAAGCTTAATGAGGGTTAATTAGGCCTAATTAGGGTTAGACCTAATTGAGGTTTTAGGATAATTAATCTTAATGTAAGTAAGGCTTAATGAGGGTTAGACCTAATTGAGATTTTAGGTTAATTAAACCTAATGTATATAAGGATTAATGCGGTTAATTAGGTCTAATTAGGATTAGGCCTAATCAAGGTTTATTGAGTTAAACCTAAGGTGATTAAGGCTTAATGAGGTTTAATTAGGTTTAATTGTGGTTTAAACTTAATTAAGGTTTAATGTGTTAAGCCTAATGTGATTAAGGCTTAAAAAAGGGGTTAATAAGGTTTAATTAGGGTTTAGATCTATGTAGAGTTTAATGTTTCTTAAACCTAATGTTGTTAAGGTCTAAGGTGATTAATTTTGTTTAATTGAGATTTAGACATATTTAGGGTTTAATTATGTTAAGCCTAATGTCATTAAGGGTTATAAGAGGTTAATTAGGTCTAATTGGAGTTTAGACCAAATTAGGGTTGATGATGTTAAACATAATGTGATTAAGGTCTAACAGGGTTTAATTAGGTCTACTTGAAGTTTATACCTAATTAGGGTTGATCATGTTAAACCTAATGTGAATAAGGTTCAACAAAGTTTAATTAGGTTTAACTGAGGTTTATATCTAATTAGGGTTGTTGATGTTAAACCTAATGTGATTATGGTCTAACAAAGTTTAATTAGGTCTAATTGAGGTTTAGAGCTAATTAGCGTTTAATTAAGTGTGGGCTCAACTGAATTGAGCTTAATTGTCTATATCTGATCTGTCCTGGATTTAGATTAAGTCTAAAATGTTTAGATCTAAATTTTATGTGAATTTAATTTCAACATTTGGAATTTTAACTTAGAGTTTATAGGGTAAATAATTAGACCTAATAGTCAAAATTCTAAATGTTCAATTTGTGAATTAAATTACTGAAGAGTGTAAATAATCAATTAAAAATTAAATATATTTATTAAATTTTGATTTCACTTCCATAATTTTCTCCTCATTTTTTTGAATCCAAAGATATTTTTGTCATATTTTTTTTATTTTTCTAGGTCAAGATATGAATTTTTGAAGGTTTTTGAATTTAAATAAATATAAAATCCAAAATTTTCTATTTATACACGTGACGGCTGACTGGATCCTCGGATCTATCAAATGTGCACGCGGCGCAGTTTGGTTGGATGCGCTTTGCACGTGGATAACCACGTGGCCCGTGGTTCTGTTTGTTTCATATGAACATGACACTGATCTGACTCGATCATGGCCGTCCATTTCTGGTACACAAAAATGGATGGCATCAGTTTATCATCCTAAAGGGAGATGAACTGAGAGTCGTTCATGGTTTTAGGTTTTGATCCCCCCAGATCTTGCACCAAACTTAAAAATATTGGGCTCTAGAGCATCTTGTCGACATTGCGAACTCATTCATATGAATCATTAGCCAAGAAGTGAAGATTATCTTCATAATGTATGAAAATCGAGCCAAAATTAGTGTTTAAGCCCATACCTTGGCCTTAGTGGATGGAATTTCTATTGGATTGGTTCCAAAACTTTGCTTTGAGTTCAGGAAGCTTGCTCTTGACTCAATTTAAGTTGAAATTGGGCCTGAGTAGGAGTTCAATGAAAGAGGTCATGATTTCACTGAACACTGGTTTAGTGACCAAAGGAAAATATGTTGAGATTTTCGTACCTTTTTTATATTATTTTTAATGATATTGCACTTTAAAGAAAGGTATTTTTGATGTTTTGTTGCAGGAATGATGAATTAAGGTCAATGGAGCAAAAAGATGCAAAAAGGAACGAATTTGGAGCAAAAAGGACCAAAATGTGGAG
>NW_018230716.1:251206-251601 GCF_001263595.1 Phalaenopsis equestris | reverse complement strand
CCCCTGGGGCGCCGCGGCCGCCGCCGGCGGCGAGCTTTTTCCGAGGCTACAGGACAAAATCTCCATAAGGCCATCGAAGCGCCATCGAGGTCGCCAACGACAGGATCGACGGTTATGTGTACTTGTATAATGGATAAGGCTGGATTTTGGAGGGGTGCATGAGCAACTCTTAGGAAAACTCATCCACATCTTTAAAGAGAATATTTTGGCCGAAAAATAGAAGAGTCCTGGAGGTTAGATAGTTTCCATTAGTGTGTAGAGAGCTTTCTAGAGCGTGTAACTGTGAGGAATTCTTCGAGAAATTGTAAGAGTGGAGGGAAAGTGAGAGATTTCTTCCGCCTTGCTACTTCGAAGAGGAATTCCGTGTGTTGTAAAGAAAGGAAGAGATTCAGAGG
>NW_018230716.1:249897-250672 GCF_001263595.1 Phalaenopsis equestris | reverse complement strand
TATGCTCCTATTTGGCACAATATAAATTGAACTAATTCATTTTATCCATTCATTATAATTTCTTGACAAGGAGAATGATGTTTTCTTATATATAGAATGTCACATTAGAAACTTTATTAGTAAAATTAATTAATTAAGAGTTTATTAAAATTACATTTTTATTTCAATTGTCTATTAGTGACAAATATGCAAATTGAACTATATTGTTGTGATTAAGTATTGATTTTTTCAATCTTAGTTCGTAGCCTCTAATATTACTCCCTGTGGGATTGATATCCAGGACTCCATTAGAGCCATGTATTACTTGAGCGATATGTATACTTGCTTTGACAAATTCAACTTTGACATTATTGAATATTATACCTATACATCTTTATTAAATCAAACACACATATATAAAGTCACAGTCAAGATTTTTGACACCGTTGCTGGAATTTAAATCTTCTAGTAGCGTCATCAAATTCTTGTAATTGTTGATTTACAAAAAGAAAAAGGTCGGTCAAGTTTTTGGCACCGTTGTCGGGGAGAATTTTAAGAGTAACGGACATATTAGAATTATTAAAAAGTTTTTACTTAAATTGCAACTTATCTATATATTTATATATTTATATTTATATTTTTAATTTTATTACTGAGTACTAATTTTACATTGTATGCGCAATTTTGGACGTGAAAATCTTATACCATACAATTCAGAATTAGAACGAACTGTAAGAAAAATTAGAAAATTAAAAAGAAAACCTAGAAATTGTGATACAATGGAAAACATTATGAA
>NW_018230716.1:246305-248157 GCF_001263595.1 Phalaenopsis equestris | reverse complement strand
CAGTTACATATCCTAAGGGAGTTATAGAAGATGTGTTAGTAAAAGTTGACAAATTTATCTTTCATGTGGATTTCATTTTTTTAGATATGGAGGAAGATAAAGAAATACCTATCATTTTAGAGAGACCATTTTTAGCTACTGGAAAAGCTATAATAGATGTTCAAAAAGGAGAATTAACTATGAGAGTAAATGATTAAGAAGTAACTTTTAACATTGTAAAATCTATGAAATACCCCTGTTGTTGAGAGAGATAATGAATGTTTTTGCATGGAAATTATTGAACATCTACTGAATGAACATTTTAAAGAACATTTTGAAAATAAAAAGTATTTTGAAAAAGAAGAGCATTTCAAAGGACAATTTGAAGAAAATGACAAAATTATTCTGGACAAATTAGAAAATGAAGAATTAGATTATGTTCAGGAAAGATTTGAGATGTTGGATATTACAGAAAATACTGATAAGAATATATTTCCATCAATTATAAAACAACCTAAACTTGAATTGAAAACATTACCTAACCACTTAAAATATGTGTTTTTAGGAGACTCGTCTACATTGCTTGTTATTATATCTTAAGAATTAAATGATTTGCAAGAGCAAAGACTGTTAGATACATTAAAAAGATATAAGAAAACTTTTGGTTGAACCTTAGCTGATATTAAGGGAATCAGTCTTTTGATCTGTATGCACAGAATTATATTAGATGAATAAAACAATATAAACCAAGAGTTGATCCACAAAGGAGATTAAACCCTATAATGAAAGAAGTAGTAAAAAAGGAAATTTTGAAATGGTTAGACACTGGAATTATATATCTTATTTCAGATAGTGCATAGGTAAGTCCAATTCATTGTGCACCTAAGAAAGGAGGAATGACTATTGAAATAAAAGAAAATAATGAATTAATACCTATCAGACAAGTCACAGGGTGGCGCATATTCATTGATTATAGAAAATTAAACACTGCCACCAGGAAAGATGATTTTCCTCTACCATTTCTAGATAAAATAATAGATAGACTTGCTGGACACAAATATTTTTGTTTTTTAGATGGATATACCGGTTACCATCAAATTGTTACCATCAAATTCCTAGAGGATCAAGAAAAGACGAAAAGACGACATTTACTAGTCCTTTCGGAACTTTTGCGTTTAGAAGAATCCCTTCTGGATTATGTAATGCACCTGCAACAATCTGAAGATGTATGATGTCCATTTTTAGTAAGATAATTGACGATGGATTGTAAGTATTTATGGATGATTTCTCTGTATTTGGAACATTATTTGACGTATGCTTAGAATATCTTAAAAAAGTTTTGGAGTTATGCGAAAGAACTAATTTAGTTCTAAATTAGGAGACATGTCAATTTATGGTTTCAGAAGGAATTGTGTTAGGGCATAAAATTTTGGAAGATGATATGGAAACAGACCCTGCAAAAAATTCAAGCTATATCTAAACTAACACCTCCTACTAATGTAAGAGAAGTTAGAAGTTTTCTTGGGCATGTTGGTTTTTACAGGCATTTGATTAAAGATTTCTCAAAAGTTACTAAACCTCTATGCCAACTTTTAGAAAAGGAAAGAAATTTGAATTTACTGAAAGCTGTTTAAATACCTTTAGAGTTATTAAAAGAAAAATTTATCACAGCCCATATTATAGTTTCACCTAACTGGGAGAAACCATTTGAACTGATGTGTGATGTTAGTGATTATGCTATTGGAGCTGTTCTTGGACAAAGATATGAAAAGATTTTTAAAGTGATATACTACGCAAGTAAAACTCTTAATGATTCTCAAATTAACTATACTGTTACTGAAAAAGAGCTACTAGCCATCGTATATGCTTTAGA
>NW_018230716.1:244149-245389 GCF_001263595.1 Phalaenopsis equestris | reverse complement strand
TACTTGAAAAGACTGTAAACCCTAGTAGAGTAGATTGGTCCACTAGATTGGATACCGCATTATGGGCTTACAGGTCCGCTTATAAAACTCTTATTGGAATGACACCTTATAGACTGATTTTCGGATTTTGGAAAGACTTGTCACATACCAGTAGAATTGGAGCATAAAGCATATTGGGATATTAAAGAATTTAATTATAATTTGAAAGATGTTGTGGTAAAAGAATTTTACGCAAATTTGCATGGAATCAACCAAGGAGTTGTTTATGTGCGAGGAAGATGGATTACTTTCACTCCTGCATAGATCAATGAGTTATATATGATAAAGAATGTTCCTGTCTGCCACTATTCCAATTTTGTCCCAACGAGAAACCAGATGAATGAAATTTACCAGTATTTTACGGACGAAACTTGACGATTGGGAAATGTGAGAGAAATGTGAGAGTACGGGTATGTTAATTTTTCTTCAACACTTTTGAATCCCGTCTCTAAACACTGACACTTCTTCATTTCTGTGAAACTGTTACCGACAATGAAGGTTGGTAATGTTTCTTCTGAATTACTTCATCCAAAGGGACTGTTGATCGATATTGGATCTATAATTGTGAAGTAAGTTTTAGGCTTGATCGTTCACGGATCAACTTGTGGGTTTGGACACCCTTCCACAATTTTCTCACTTTGCAGCCAGTCTCAAGTATCCTATGAAAACTGGGAAAAGGTACTGCTAGCTTGGAAACCTTTGGACCCAACTGAAAGATTCCCATCATTTGAAGATGACAATGACATGGCTATGATAGTTGATCAATCTTCTCAGAATTCACTTCCAGTTCAACCCTTAGTTCTAGATAAGTCTTCGGTGATCCTGCGCCGGATCAAGAAATTGGAAAAAGAGGTACAAAACGTGATGAATGCAATTAATATCATCTCCAATTTCTTTGATCATTTAGACTGGTGGATGAAAGAACATTTCGATCACTCTGGAAATTTAGAAGAAAGCTTGATACAACTGATGAGGAGGATGAAATTAATTGAGGAGGGTTCAACTGAAGAATTTTCTTTTCGACCCTTCTACAACCTCTTCGTTCATGTGCAATCAATGGGTGATCTCAGGGGAGAAACAAGCACAGAATCTTACGAGTAGTAGATTTACTATGTACATTTATGTTTATGTATGTTTAGATTTGATGTTTAGATTTGAACTCTATAAAAATTATGCTTATAGATCTCTGTATAGTTGAGAC
>NW_018230716.1:242327-244053 GCF_001263595.1 Phalaenopsis equestris | reverse complement strand
CAAATTTAGGTGTGTTATGTAACGTCTATTGTACCCCTTGGAATTTATATATAAATGTGATGTTTTGTTTTGTGAAAGTTTGTATGTGTTAACTACATCATTTAACTATTTAAGATTATGTTTAGGGAATGATGAATTAGGGTCATTGGAGCAAAAAGATGCAAAAAATAGCTAATTTGGAGCGAAAAAGACCAAAATATGAAGATTCAATAGAGCCCGCCGACGTCGCCCTCGACGCCGCTGACAACGGACTTTTCACAGGAATTTCCCAAGACTTAGGTTCAAAAACATAATAGAGCGCGCCGACGGCGCCATCGACCCCGCCGTCGACTAGTGCCATCGACCCCGCCGACGGCGAGCTCACATAAAACACCTTTAACCATGATTTTGACCGGTCAACCACCACTATTCATCATCCCCTTGCTCCTAAAAACACCATTTTCGACCTAGGGCTTGAAAGATCTTGGATTGGGAGGCAATTTCAAGGCTTTTTAACGCCATATTTGATCATCTTTAGGTAAGAGCTTCACTCCAAGCTAAAATATTTGATTTTCACCATGGATTTCTTCCACATTGAGGAGATCCGAAAATTTTGAGAATGTGAAGAAAATTTTGGAAGAAATTCATGGATCTTAATGTTGAACTCTTAGAATTCCTATTGGAAGCCATGATTTGCATATTTGAAATAATTTTTGGAATTTTTCTATAATTTGATTAGATTAAAATGGCTCCACGACAAAATAGAAGAGTTGAGTTCGACGAGGTTATTCCCGAGCGGAGGTGGGAAAACTTTTGTTACACCACCAATAAAGCTGATGCAAATGTAGTTAAGGAGTTCTACGCCAATGTGATTTATTCCGAAGACGGAATCGTACAAGTACGTGGATTTCTCGTGGAATTTACCGCCGCCCGCATTAATACTTTCTATGAAGTGCCAGATTCTTACAGCTGCCACTATGAATTGTTTAGTACGATGGAAGGCCCCCTCAATGATGTGATTAACTTTCTCATTGATGGGAAAGGAACGTGGAAGATAAAGCAGTGAGAACGGGTAAACTTTTTTTGGTTCCATGTTGAATGCCACCTCTAAGGCGTGACACAATTTCATTTCTTCTACTTTGTTACCGACTAATCACCATAGTGAGGTAACTAGAGATAGAGCTATTCTGAATTTCTGTATTCAGAATAATAAAACTATAAATGTGGGGATAATTATTTTCAAGAATATATTGACTACGGTAAGGAGTGAGAATAGTGGAGGGACTAGTGGAGGTCTAGGATATCCTGGACTTATTTATACACTTTGCCAACTTTCTGTAGTGGAAGCTGGAGGGAAGAATGGGTTCACCCTATGAAACCCATTATTAAATCTAATTTGAAGACTTATGTATCCCATTAGAAATGGAGAACTGGAAGTAGGAGTTAGGAACCTTCTACCAGTAGAGATGTCCCCTCTACCAGTTATGACCCTCCTCCTCCTTCTAGCTCCCCTACCTTAACAAATTTGATGAATGAGTTGACCTTGCAAAAGAAGAGCATAGATTTAATAAATGAAAGGATTGGAGGTTTAGAACACATGATTATGATAGTGAGTACCTGCAGAGGCATTCCAATTTTGAGATAGCTTATTATGACGCTCAGGCCCGACAATACAGAGGAGAGCCTGATGTTACAATTCCTGAATGCCCCCGATATATTCAGTATCAACCCAATCCACCTGCTAATC
>NW_018230716.1:240536-242317 GCF_001263595.1 Phalaenopsis equestris | reverse complement strand
ATATAGAATGAAATTGATGTACTTATGTTTGTATTTTTATTTTATGTAATCTTTTTGTAAGAGAAATGGATGTTTATGTATTTAGACTTTCATTTTGTGTACTTAAATAATTTTATTGTTTTAATTGTTTAATGTGGTAGTAGAAATGTGCATGTGTAAGTTGTAGATGTTTCTCAGTACTTTGTGGATTGTAATGCAATGTGATATTTATTTTCATTTTAGTATTTTTGACTTTTGTTTAGCATTATAATTGTGTTAGGAAATGTTGTAAGTCTTTGTTTTAGTTTTTTTACTTATTTCAAAATTTCATTTCCTAGAAATTTCTTTAATGATTTATATGTGTAGAAAGCTCCTAATATTACAGATCAGGTTAAGCAAAAATTTGAGAAGGCCTGCAGAAATTTCAGAATGATAAAGATGCCTACAATACTGAGGTATGATTTATATTTATAGTATTTTGTTTCCACCTTTATTTCATATTTAAAAATTTAAGTTTGGGGGAGGGAAGAGAATGTTTAACTATTAGATGTCTTCTATTTCAATATTTTCAAAAATTATTTATAAGATTTTATGTAGTGAATTTAATTCAGGTAACTATATTTTTGTAACTATTTAAATATAATGGTAGATTTAAAGAAATATTTTTGTAATGAAAAGTAATTTTGTAACTTAAGGTATTTAGTATAAAAGAATAAGATTATAGTTAACTATTTAAAGTAAAGGAAACTATATTTTGAAGTATTAAAAATCTAGAAATTCATTTGAGAAGAAAAGATTGGGATTCAATGATGTGAAAATTATGAGATATTTAAAAGGTAAGAAATGCTTTGAGTTTCAAATTTAGGGAATGAAAAGTGATATTCGAAATCATTAAAGGCTATCCAAATATAGTAATCCTCACTTGAAAAAGGAAAAAGAAAGGATTGAAAACAATCCCTGAAAAGAAAAGAAAAATATATAGGATTGAAAACAATCCTATAAAAAAAGAAAAGAAAGAAAAATGAAAGTGAGGAGAAGCTTGAGGATATGCCTAATCAAAAATTGGCTTCACTGGACCTACCTAAAGGGAAAACTTAAATACATTCCTGAACTTATATTTATGGAATAGATCTTTTTACTAATAGAGTTCTCATGAAGTTCTTATATTTTGGATATTCTAAGTGACTTAATATTGCAATCTATAGTCATTCTTGAAATAAATAGAAAACTAGAACTCTTAAAACTTGATGACTAGATAATATGATGAATACAGATTTAATTCAATTACTTGAATTTTTTCTGAAAATCTCACTATGATATTTATCTAAATCAAACTTATAGTGTTTTCGAATTAAAATATTACTCCAGTAGATCATAACTTTTATATAGTACTAAAATTACTTGAGGACAAGTAATAGTTAAGTTTGGGGGATTTTGACCAAAGGAAAATATGTTGAGATTTTCGTACCTTTTTTATATTGTTTTTAATCTTATTGCACTTTAAAGAAATGGTGATTTTATATATGAATTTTGAGTTTTGTTGTGCTTTCCCCATGAGTTCCGAGTAGTTTTCTCTATCTTTCTCCTTGTCTCAAGATTTATGAAATGGTGATTTGAATTGGTGAAGCCATGAAAATGTTTAAGAAATTGCGATAATCTTTTCACTTCGATCTTAATTTACTTTCAATCTGGTCAATTGATTTGTTAAAATATGTTGAGTTTTACAATTAAAGTGAAGATTACATCCAAGATTCAGGGAGGTCAAAGCCCTTGGAAGTTGGGTGCAAATAAATAGAGAAATA
>NW_018230716.1:235203-240361 GCF_001263595.1 Phalaenopsis equestris | reverse complement strand
TGATGTGTAGATGTTAGCCCTCAGGTGAGGGGAACGTGGGAACTCTAAAGTGAGAGCCGGTATCCTCCCAGCCTAGCCGCAGAATCAGTAACCAAACATAGGATTAATCAAAGTTCTTTATGCCTGGACCAAAGGATAAAGAATAGGTATGCTCCTATTTGGCACAATATAAATTGAACTAATTCATTTTATCCATTCACTATAATTTCTTGACAAGGAGAAGGATGCTTTCTTATATATTGAATATCATAATTAAACCCTACTTTCTATCATTAGTTATTTACTAGTTATCCAAATTATCTACTTATTTCAATTGCCTATTAGTGACAGATAAGCAAATTGAACGTCGTCGTTGTAGTTGAAGTATTACTTTTTATTAAGCCTTAATCCGTAGTATTTTATTTCTCCCTGTGGGATCGATAACTAGGACTCCATTAGAGCCCTATATTACTTGAGCGATACAAATACTTGAGTTGACAAATTCAACTTTAACATTATTGAATATTATATCTATACATCTTTATTAAATCAAACACATATATAAAGGTCGGTCAGTTAGACCCTTTGGGGAAGGCCAATTTTGATTGGGATTATCTTCATAGAGCTTAGGGAAGCTTTTAAAATAACTAATTTGGGGTTTTGATGAGGTTTATGTCGAACACAAAAATTGTCCTGGAATTGGATTCCAAAATTATAGCATATTAGTGGATGTCAAAGGCTGATTTCATGGGGGGTTAATTCCTCAGAGTTCGGGGAACAATTTTGGTGTTATGGTTTTATGGAATTGGGGACTGTCAATGGTTCTTTTTTTGTATCTCATGATTTACCCCTTTTTATAGCCATTAAATGTGGTTATAGAGCTTGAGATCATTTAGGGGAGAAGCTATCAATGGTTTAATGATTGTGGATAAGTCTCCTAGCCAAGGATTGCCATGGATGTATCTCCTAAGCATTATCCATATGTGATCTTCAATTAAGATGAAGCTTGAGTTCTTGTTTTGGATCCTCTCCATTGGGTAACCTGAGAGGTGGATAAGGCTGCTCAAAAAATTTGAATTAGCCTCCCTCATATAGATTCATTGATCATTCAATGAACTTGGGAGGGGATGACACATATCCCTCTTCATTTCCCTTTTTTATGATTTGATCATGATGACCCTAATCATGTCTTGGATATGGTATTAGATAGATTTTTTTTTCTTTCTTTGGATGAAGGTGGAGGTGAATGATGAGCTCACAACATCTTCATTCCAAATTTCATGAAAGAATGCCACCTCATTCTTCCATTCAAGATGTCTTCATGATGACCTTTGTTTTGAGCGAATGATCATGAATCATGAGTCATTTATGAATGTTATTCATGTCACGGGGTGTGTCATGGGTCATGTAGCAATTTGCCATGTAGTGAATTTTGGGTTTAAGCATAAAATATGGTTTTAGAGCGGCCATGGGTTTGTCTTGCCTTGGGTTTAATTCAACACTTTAAACTTAAACCCTAAGTCTAATTATCCTTAATTTCACTCTCTTTAATCAATTAAATGAATTAATTAAGAGAATAAAATAATTTGATGAAAAGACCAAATTTTGACAAAAATTAGTAAGGTTGATGAAGTTTGACCAGAGTTGCTATGGTTGACCAACTTAAGTCTAGGGTTGACCAGGACGACTTACTTGACCATGTCATGGTTAGTTTAGTCATGGGGTCCTTGGATTTGGTGGTATGATTTGAGTTTGACCAAGGTTGACCAAGGTTATGTGATGACCATATGGTGATCATTTGGATCTTTGGATGACCAAATGGTCAATGTTGTGACGATGAGGTTAAAATTAACCATTTTGAGGAAATTTTGACCAATGGGGTCCATGATTGATAAGATGGTCTAATTTGACCAATTTGGTGTTTAGGTTGATCAAATGGTCATTTTGACTAATTTGGTGCCTGGGTTGACCAAATGGTTCAGTTTGACCATTTTGACTAGGGTTGACCAATTTGACCAAAGTTGATCAATTTGACTAAATTTAACCAATTGGATCAATTGGATGTCTGTACTGATCAAATGGTCATTGTAGTAACTATTGGGTCGTGGTTGTCACAACTAATCTGATCATTTTGGGGACCCTAGATAAGTTCAAAGGGGTCAATGTTGGTAGACCCTTCTTTTCTTATTGATCATTATGTTCATTTTCTTAGGTCTTTATGAGATGTTTGAGAATCCTGAATCAAAGGGTTACTAAAGCCATGTTTAGTCTATGGGTGTCATTTTAGAATCCTCACAAAAGTGAGGTCAACAACTCTAGCAGAGCGGAGAGTCGTCAAAGTTGTCCTCCACGTTGAGACAATCCTCTTCTAATTTGCTAGTAACAACCATGCAAAATTTTGAATCATAAACTGGTCCTATCGCACCAAATCCGAGACCCTCTTTCACGTTGAGAGTTTGATCTTTAACATTCCATAATTTTTCAAAGAGTTATAGTTTATCCTTCGGTATTTGCTTCGGCATATATCCCTATTGAATTAATTTTTGAACACAAGGAGAAAAGTAACCAAATGATAATTCCATTAATTCATTAGAATCATCTTCTTCTAAATTTACAAGAATTTGAGCTAATAGTAGAGGAAGCACGATAGAACTTGATTAGATTCAAACCAACACCCCTGGATCCTTGACCTCTAGAGTCTCAATCTTTTGAAGTAAGGGTCATGGTGTGCACGTAGTGGTTGATCTGATCACACATTGACCATATTCACTTTTCTCCACATTTTTCAAGGAAATCTCAAACTATGGTTTCTTTTATTTTATCATCATTGTCTCTTCATCGAACTTATCTCATTAGAACTCTCTTCCATGTCGATGCTGATGGTAGGCTTTGTTCGTTCAACAATTATGTTGGTTCTTCCTCGTCCACCTCCCCGACCTCGATCTTGGATGAGTGGGCTAGAAGAACCTCCACCAAATCATTGCAAAGGAGTGGTGGTAGATCATTGAAGTGCAGTTGAATGATCTTGCTCTTGTGATCCCTTTGAATCTTCCTTCTTATTCGATACAAATTCTCACGAAAAGATAGCCTTCTTTGGAAGATAGCCTTGTTTGGAAGTGTGGAGTAGGCAGCGTCTTCATGGATACCTACTTCATGAGCTGAAAATGGCTACAAAGTTGCTTTGATGCAATATTATTGTCCCTCTTTATAATACTTGATGCACTGGTGTAGTGAGGACAGAACCATGTTATGCTCATGAATCCATGGTTGACCAACCAAAGTGTTTAACGAAGTTTCCACATCAATGATATGGAATTTAGTGGTTGTTACTAGCTCACCAACCTTCATTAGTAGTGAAATTGATCCCAAAGTTTTCTGTCCTTTTTGATTGAATCCTCTTAACATCATCTTATCAAGAGTAAGCTTCCGAGTGTTAATATCCAAATATGCTAACATTTGTAGACTCATTAAGTTGAGTGATGCTCTTGGATCTCCCAAAACTCTGTAGAGCACAAATCTACTGATGTTGATGAAAATGCAGAGTGGTATGTCGTGATAGGTAGTACAAAGCAACAAGTCTTCATTGGTGAAGGTGACCCCAAGCTATTTTTTTAACGAACAAACTTCATTAAAGAATGTGCCAGCCAACTGAGCTAAGCAAATTTCTAGATCAAGTAGGGTCACATGACCAGAGATTACCTCATCTCCTTTGACAGGATTAAAGCATCATACATGCTTAGTTTGGTCGAGAACCTCCTAAGATGAGCTAGTAAGTTATAATCCACTTTATAAGGACCTCTATCTGAGCTAGTAAGTTATAATCCACTTTATAAAGACCTCTATTTTCCCTTGATTATGTGTCTCTTCTACTAGCGGAGGTGGAGGTGGTTCTTCTCAAGCAACTACTTATTTTCCTTTATCCATTGGAGTCATTCTGAGGGGTAATACCTTCCCACTCCTTAAACTAATTTCTGTAATCTCTTCTTCTTTTGAATTCATAGCCAATTCTTTTTGTGTCATTTTTGAATCTGAAAAGTCTAAGTTGATTGTTATTGGCGTTCCATGACACTCAAGGACTGGCTCCTCACTCTCAGAACTGTCATAACTGGTGTCATCGTTATCTTCTTCATTTCCATTAGTAGGCTTATTGGATTTAAGTATGATTTGAGGATTAGTTAGGGAATCGAGATCAAAGTTAGATTGGTCACATTCAATTATTTGATCACTGGAGACAGTTAAAACGTAGTTGAAATCATAATCCTTATATTCAAAAGACCTATACACGATCAGCTGTTCAAAGAATTTCTCCCCCGAATCCAAAACAACCAATCTATCAGAGGTAGCCCCTATCCAACCAATCACACTATCGGTCTTCATCTCGTACAAGTTCTCGTTCTTCTTCTTCTCTGGCTACAGTGACTTCTCTCATGTGATCTACATCTTTGGTCTAGCAAGCTGAGACACTGAACGGCTGCTTCGGTTGACGTGGTCTGAATTTGATCCAAAATCTTCTTGGATGATCTACTCAAAACTATGCTCCAACCACCTTCCTCTGAATGTGACTCTACCAGGGTGATTGGCTTGGTCTAAATCATATTTACAGAACCTCTTTCAGGTTCTTTTAAATATTCTTTCAAAATTATTATATTTCCTTCTTTGAGATTCTGTTGCACCTAAAATATATATGATTTTATACACATTTTTATACTTATTTTTTAGATATTGCATTTTAATGAAAGGTGTTTGTGTATTTTTCTTTTAGGTACAATCAAATGGATGAAAAAAGCTAATAGCAGTGAAAAAGTGTCAAAATTAGAGCAAAAATGAAGAAGGACTGGCGCTTACGCGCCAGTGATACAGAGAGAGCCGCACCTAAGAATCAGGTACCCCGCGCTTAAGTGCCAGGAGTAGTTATTTGATGATCCATTAAATTTATATGAATTTTTGAAGAGGTGTTTGAAGAAACCCTTGATAAAAATGTGGGAAATAGTGCATGTACATGAAAATTCATTCAATTTGCTTTTGAAAGAAGGAACTTCTAGAAGATTTATTGAATAGAGAAACATTTTGAAGAGATGCCAAGGCACCTTTTGGATTTTTATTAAAGAAGACTTGCACCATCAAGAGAAGAGGCGATTCATTAGCCATTAGAGCCATCATTCATCCAAGCAACCGCCGC
>NW_018230716.1:210069-235190 GCF_001263595.1 Phalaenopsis equestris | reverse complement strand
CCATCGCCGCCACCGCCGCCACCACTACCGGCAACTTTCTTTTCATTCTAAATGTTAGCTTTGTATTGTGAGTGAAGGAAGAGAATTCAAAAAAACTTCAAGAAATTTCGTGGAGAGAAATAGAGAAAAGTGTTTATCTTTGTGACTACACTTGTTTTAATTTAGATTTCTTACTCTTGTTTTAATTTAGATGTCTTGTTTGTGTTCATGATTTCTACTTTTAAACTCATGTTCGGTTGTGTTTTCTCCATGGATTCTGAGTAGTTTTTTTATCTTTTTCCTTTAAATGATAAGTAATTAAGTATTTAAAGGAATTTGTGTGAATTATTAAACTTCACTGTTGGAAAAATTTGTTATGATTTGAAACCTTGTCCTTCATTTACTTTCTTGATTTGGCCAATTAAGATGTTAATACTTGTTGTGAGAACATGTAAGATCTGAGATGGTAAGTCTCAGTCAACAAATGATTAGAATCACATATTGATTTCATGATTGAGAATGAAGTTCATGGGTTTGAGTGTAAACAAATAGTGAAATAAACTTTTCAAGGGTGTAGAATTAGTGAACCTTGGAGTGATTGGCTAAAGCCCCCAATTTAATTTATAGTTTTTGGTTTTGATACAAGATGTTAGCCCCAGGTGGAGGTAGAAGAGGGAACTCTAGAGTGAGAGTTAGCATCATCCCTACCTAACCGGTCTTCAAGACTATTCAAACTATATATTAGGCAATGTTCTTTATAGCATATCTAGTAAGGGTAAGGAATATTATTGCTCTTATTTGACACAACACATTTATCATACTTCCAGAATAGAATATCTAAACTTTTTATTAATTCATGATAAGAAAAAATATATTTTATTTATATAATCTTCTTCTTCTTACAGAAAAAATATATTTTATTTATATAATCTTCTTCTTCTTACAAATATCTAGTTAAGATAATTAGTTGATTACTTTATTTTCATAAATCTAAAAATTACAAAAGAATTGAACCTTCATTCCTATTATAGTTTCTTAAGTTTAAGTAAGAATTTTTTACTAAGTAGATTTTTTCATCTGAACTTTCTAGTTTTCTAAAGTGGATATTGTTATTTTCCATGTTGGTTCGATATTTGGGGTTTAATCAAAAAGTCTTATATTACTTGATAACGATACACATACTTGCATAATATCACATATTTAAATATTATAATTGTATTCTTATTTGTTTCATAGTTGAAAACTTACCGAGCGTTTACTAGTTTTTGCTTGGGATCAAGTTTTTGGCTTTGTTGCAAATTAAAAATAACTATTATGGAAATTAAGCATATAATCGCATACATCGTATTTTACTTCTATATAGAAAGTTGGGATCAAGTTTTTGGCGTCATTGATGAGGAAATTTACAAAATTTTCAAAAAATTTTTAGAAAACAAAAATTTCTATTTTTACAAAAGTCTTATGTAAACTTTAAAATTTATTATAGGAATATTGTAGTGTTGTTTTTATATTAAGTTCTTGTTTGTATGTTCTTATTTTTATTTCATGTGTTTTATAGAAATGTTTGCGTAGTTTAGGTTCCATAGAACTTTTGCCTTATAATTTTGAATTAGAAAAAACTCTTAGAAAAATTAAAAAAATTAAAAGATACTGAAAATTTTAAGAAATGGCAAATCAAAATATTCAAAATGCTGAAGAGTTTAGACTTTTAAGAGATTATGCAAACCCTACGGTGGATGAACTTCATTGTTGTATTAAAAACCCCATTGTAGTGGCTAATTCATTTGATCTTAAACCCACTATTATTCAACTAGTATCAAATAATCAGTTTGGGGGAGCACAAATTGAAGAACCAAATTTACATCTTGTCAATTTTATATAATTATGTTCTACATTTAAATATCATGGTGTACTAGATGATGCTACAAGACATAGATTATTTCCTTTCTTATTGAGGGATAAAGCTAGAATATGGTTACATTCGTTATCACTTGGATCTATGAAAACTTGAGTGATTTAGCACAAAAATTCCTTACTAAATATTTTTCCACCATAAAAACCGTGAAGCTTAGAAATAATATGACATTGTTTTACCAGTTTGAAGGAGAATCTATTTATGAGGCATGGAAAAGATTTAAAGAACTCTTAAGGAAGTGTCTACATCATGCTTTGCCAGATTGGTTAATAATTCAAATATTTTATAATGGATTAGCTGGACTCTTAATTATATTATCAACGTCGTTGCTGGTGGTTCATTGATGTCAAAACCAATTAATGATGCTTATGCTTTAATTAAAGAGATGGCTACAAATAATTTTTAATGGCCTTATAAAAGCGTAAATCTTAATAAAGTAACCAATGTTCATGAATCTGATGCTTTTGTCATGTTAGCAAATCAAGTTGCAACAATTTAAAGGAAGTTAGACCAATTTGGAATGAATTTTTCTCAACCAATTTCCATGATTGAAGAGAATTTTTTAGGCCAAATGGTAGATTCCCAAGCAACATTAGAGACTTTGAATGCTATAAATAACAAGCAGAATAGTCTTTATTAAAATTATTATAACCTATGTTGGAAGAACTATCCCAACTTTAACTAGAATAATAGTTCAGATGGTAATAATCAGCAATGGGGGAACAGTAAAGTAAACTCATTAGGAAACTGGAACAACCAATGGAATAAAAATTATAGACCTACTTGTCCTCTAGTTTTTAACAGTAATCCACAATTTAAGGAGAAGAAGCTTTCTAAAGAAGAAGTGGTGTTACAAATAGGAAATCAATTATAACGTCAATAAGCTATAATTAGAAATATTTAGAATTATTTCAGACAAATAACAAATTCATTAAGTAATAGATCCCAAAAAACACTTCATAGTAATATAGAAGTAAATCCAAAAAACTAGAATAAAGAGCAAGTAAAAGCAGTTCAACTTAGAAGCAGAAGAGAATTGGAAGGTAGAGCTCAAAAAGAGACTGAAGTAGAGAGATAAGAGATTGAAAAGCCAAAAAAGGACGATCTAAAAGGTTTAGAGACACATTTTTCTTCACTTAAATTTTACTTAGAAAAACCTCCACCTCTATTTCCTTAGAGGCTCCGACAAAAAAAAGTTGAATAAGTAATTTTTAAAATTTTTGGAAATTTTTAAGAAGCTTACAATTAATATTTCATTTGATAAAGCCTTAGAACAAATGTCAAGCTATGTGAAGTGTATGAAGGATATTATTAATTGGAAAAGAAAGTTTCAAGATAATGAGACTGTCCCACTTAGTGAGGTGAGCAGTGCTATAATTTAGAAATAGCTTCCTGAAAAGCTTAAAGATTCTGGTAGCTTTACAATTCAATGTACAATCGAAGATAAATGTTATGGGAAAGCTTTATGTGTTTTAGGAGCAAACATCAATCTTATGTCATTATCAATATTTAAAAGACTAGGATTAGGAGAAATAACCTCTACTACTGTAGCTCTGTAGTTAGCAGATCGTTCTATAGCCTATCCTAAAGGAGATATAGAAGATGTCCTAGTGAAAGTGAATCAATTTATCTTTCATGTTGATTTCATTGTGCTAGATATGGAGGAAGATAAGGATATATCTATCATTTTGGGGAAACCTTTCCTATCCATAGAAAGAGAAATGATAGATGTGCAGAAAAGAGAATTAACAATGTGTGTCAATGATCAAACAGTTATTAATATTTCTAAATTAGTGAATTACCCTACAAAAGGTAAAGATGATGAATGCTATAGAAAGGATGTGATAAGATATTTAAGTGAATTTAATTTCAAAACAACTTATGAAGAGAATCGAGAATTGAAAGTGTTGGAACATGAGCAAGAAGAGGATTTAGATCAATATGAAGATTTATATAAAAAAGATTCAAATTATGTTCAAGAAAGTTTTGAATTTTTGGACACAACTGATAAAGATACATCTTTTTTCCATCAATTGAAAGACCTCCTCAGCTTGAGTTGAAGTTACTTCCTAAGCATTTGAAGTTTTTCTTTTTAGGTCATTCCTCTAGATTACCTATTATAATTTCCTCAAAGTTAACTACAGAAGAAAAAGTGAGTTTGATGAAAACTTTATAGAATTACAAGAAAGCCTGTGGATGGACAATTGTTGAAATAAAAGGAATCAGTCCTTCAATTTGTATGCATAGAATTCATATGGAAGAGAACTACAAACATAAGGTTAATCCTCAAAGGAGATTGAATCTTATTATGAAATAAGTTGTTAAGAAAGAAATTTTAAAGTGCTTAGACGCTGGAATTATCTATCATATTTCAGAGAGTGCACGGGTTAGTCCGATTCACAGTGTTCCTAAGAAAGGAGGAGTGACTACGACTTTAATTGAACATAACAAAGTTAATACCAACAAGAAAAGTCACAGGGTGGCCAATATGCATTGATTATAGAAAATTAAATCTCACCACTAGGAAAGATCATTTTCCACTACCATTTCTAGATCAAATGCTAGATAGACTACTTGGGCATAAATACTTTTCTTTTCTAGATGGATTTACTGATTATCACCAAATACAAATAGCGCATGAGGATCAAGAGAGAAAAACTTTTAAAAGTTCTTATGGTACATTTCCTTTTAGAAGAATTCCCTTTGGTTTATGTAATGCATCTGCTACATTTAAAAGATTCATGATGGTTATTTTTTGTGATTTAATTGAAAAAGGGATATAAGTTTTTATGGATGATTTTTCAATTTTTTGAACTTCATTTGAATCATGCTTAGAATGTTTATCAAAAGTTCTTAAGCACTGTAAAGAAACAAATTTAGTCCTTAATTGAGAAAAATGTCAATTTAAAAATGTCAATTTGAAAAATGTCAATTTATGATAGTAGGAGGAATAGTTTTGGGACATCAAATTTCAGAAAATGGTATGGAAGTAGACCCTACAAAAATACAAGTGATCATTAATTTACCTCAACCAACAATTGCAAAGGAAATTAAGAGTTTTTTAGGACTTGTTGGATTCTACAGGCGATTTATTAGAGACTTTTCAAAAATCGCTAAGCCTCTATGTCATTTACTTGAAAAAGATGTCATTTTTAATTTTGATAAAGAGTGCCTAAAAGATTTTGAATTATTAAAAGAAAAATTATTCACTGCACTAATTAATGTTTCACCAGATTGGAAAAAAAACTTTTGTATTTTGAACTGATGTGTGATGTTAATGATTATGCTATTGGAGTTGATTGGAGCTGTTTTAGGGCAAAGGTATAATAAGGTTTTTAAAGTTATCTACTATGCTAATAGAACTCTTAATGAGGCTCAAATTAATTATACTAGAACTTAGAAAGAGTTATTAGATGTAGTATATGCTTTTGATAAATTTAGATGATACTTAATTGGAACTAAATATATTGAGCATACAGTACATTCTGCTATTAAGTATTTAATGCAAAAGAAGAATGCAAAACCAAGACTGATAAGATAGATTCTTCTTTTGTAAGAGAATTTGACTTTGAAATAATAGATAGAAAGGGAGCTGAGAATCAAATTGTTGATCATTAGTCTAGGCTTGAATTAGAGAAACCACTCAGTTTTGAAAAAGAGATTAATGAACATTTTTCAGATGAAGAATTGTTCAATATTAATGAGTGGTGTGTTCCATAGTATGTTGACATTGTAAACTTCATTGTTAGTGATATTATACCTTTTCGAATGACATACCAATGGAAAAGTAATTTTTTATCTGAAGCTAAGACTTATTTTTGGGATGACCCATTTTTATATAAACAAGGAAATGATTTAGTTATTCAAAGATGTGTACCTTTAGAAGAAACTTAGAAAATTATCCGAAAAATGTCATAATTCTGATTTTGGGGGACATTTTGGTGTTGATAAAATAACATACAAAATTTTACAATTTGGATTTTATTGGCTTACAATCTTTAGAGATGTTAACGCTTATATCAAAACATTTGATTGATGTCAACGAGCAGGAAATATTTCTAGGAGGAATGAGATGCCCCTCAATTATGTGTTAGAAGTTCAGATATTTAATGTTTGGGGATTAGATTTCATGGGACCATTTATATCATCTTTATTTATATATTGTTAGTAGTAGACTATGTACTCAAATGGATAGAAGTTGTTGCTTTACCTCGATGTCATGCTTAAAGTGTTGTGAATTTTTTAAGAACAAATATATTTTGTAGATTTAGGATGTCGATAGATTTAGGATGTCGAAAGTATTTAGGATGCCGAAAGTAATCATAACTGACAAGGGAAGCCATTTTAGAAATGCAATAACAGAGAAGTTATTAATGAAATATCATGTAAACTATAGAATTGATATTGTTATCATCCTCAGATAAGTTGTTTGAGTGAATTATCCAATCATGAAATTAAAAGAATCATGGAAAAATCTATTAATCTAATCAAAATGGATTGTTCAGTCAAACTTGACTATGCTTTTTGGGCTTATAGGACTGCACACAAAGCTTATATAGGAATGTCCCCATGCAAGCTAATATTTAGGAAAGCGTGTCACATACCAGTTGAACTTGAGCATAGAGCATTTTGGGCAACAAAAGAATTTAATTATAATTTAAAGGATGTTTGTGAGAAAAGATTATTTCAATTGAATGAGCTTGAAGTGATAAGGAATGAATCTTATGAAAGTGCTAAGATTTATACAGAAAAGATGAAGATGTGGCATGATCGGAGGATTCTTACTAAAAATTTTCAGTCAGGGCAACAAGTTCTTCTTTATAATGCAAGGTTAATAATATTTCGAAGCAAAATTAAGTCCAAGAGGATGGGCCCATTTGTTGTGACGAAAGTTTTTCCTTATGGAGCTGTGGATATCAAAGATCTTAAAACTGATAAAATATTCAAAGTGAATGTTCACAGGATGGAATCCTGCTTTTTAGGTGACCAACTTAAATTAAATGATTTTAGTATGTTGGGTCAACCGGAATAAGCACTGGTTATGTCAGGCTAACGATGTTAAACCACCCAAGTGCTCTATGGGAGGAAACCTATAGTTATCGGTGTGTTTGTTTTTATTGTTATATTATTGTGTGTGATTTAGAAAATTCTTGTAGTATATTGAATATATAATAATTTAGTGATTATTCTAAGAATTTAAAAGGTGACTTAAACATGGCAGAACGTGTATTTGGACGTTAAGTTCACCTGTGCTAAATTGAGCAATGGCGCTTAAGAGCCAATATCCAGCGCTTAAGCGTAGCAGTTAAAAAATATGTGTGAATATCAATTTTTAGAAGTTTAAATTAAGATTTGGTTGGCTCTAATGTGGGAGACAATTTTAAGACGTTCTTAGGAGTGTTAGGAGGAGTTTAGAGACTATAAATAGAAAGGTATGAGGAGAAGTCTCACCACACTTCCATTTAACCCTAAATCCTAAATGAAAAGTGAGAGTTTTTGAAAAATGTCATATTGGAAGAGTGATTTAAAGAAAAAGGAAGATGCAACGAGGAATAAGTTTATTAGTCAGAGTGCGCACGAGTTATACAATGGTTTCCTTATCGTTAGTATCGAAGGGATAGCAGATAAAATCACTAAAATTGAGGTTGATGTGGCTTCAATTGAAGCAAAAGTGATGGAAGTTAACACACATCTGGATCATATGGGATGGCAACTTAAGATGCAGTTTAGCTATACCAGTTTTATAGAAGAAGCGGACATGGCTATGTATTTGAAGAATAAGTAGTTTGAAGAAGATTCAACCAGAGTTTTGAATCATCATCCGTTCTTTCAGATTTATATTCCAAATGTTAAAGGAGAGAGTAATGATAGGCCAGGATTCATTCCCCCGACTGGAGAATGGAATTAATTTCTTGGTTTACAGTTTATGTGTTTAGTGTTTGATTATTAATGTTAAGTGTCTTTAGTATATTATCAATGTGATGATTGTCTAGTGTTTGTGTTAGGAATTTTCTCATCTGTGACTATTTGTATTGAGAATTTATGTATTAAAAATGTTTTTAATCATTTGTGAATGAATATATATGTTTATTTGTGTGAAATTTCATGTTATTTTGCGTTAAATTGAATTAGTTAAAATTGGTGAATCTTCAGTAAGAGGAGTGTTGAAAGGGAAGAAAATGGTTATTAAAGAGTTATCAGACCATCTAGGATTGGTTGACTTAGGCTAGGAGTGCATTTCACTTAAATAAAAAAAATCAAAACTTTTGCACTGGCGCCTAAGCGCCAAGACCCTACGCCTAAGCGCTGCTAAAAATGAGAGACAGGCGCCTAAGCACCCAACCATTTGTGCTTAAATGCCAGTTCATGAAAACTAGTTCTCGAACTATTTTAAGTGATGATTCAGTTTAAAAATACCATTATTGAACCTTGACTTCATCTTCTTCCTTGGGTTATTAGCAATTTCTAAGCTAGGGTACACCATATTTGAAGATTTCTTTGTGATTTGAAGCAAAAATTGCTAGATTTGATATCTTTGAGGTAAGAGCTTCACTTCTATGTAAAAATTTTTTATTTTTTCCATGTATTTTGAGCACATTCATGAGCTACCCGAAAATCACTAAACATGGTGAAAATTTAAGAAAATGCCATGTAAAATACATGGATTTGTTAGTTTAAACTTTAAGGGGTTATGTTTAATGATTTAGAGTTGAATTTGAAATTTATTTTGAATTTTATACAAATTTTTAGAAATATCACCAAGAATGAAGAGTGAAGGAAAGGGTCAACTTGATTCAAGCAAATTTTTTAATTCAATATCTCAGGATCGATACAATGATGCACTGTAATCAAGAAAGTTGATTCTTGAGTGGTGTTTTAAAAGTCCAGGAGGAGTTGTTGAAGATTTGATTGTTCATCACCAGTGGGAATGGTTCTAATATTTTTCTTCTATTGCAGTGGTTTCTATTACGCGGGAGTTCTATGTAATCTCCCTGAAGCTGAATGAGTCATGGTAAGGGGGAAGACAAACCTTATTCACTTGCGGCCGGCAATAAATCAATTTTATCATTTGCCCCCGAGCACTTTATGTTTTTATTCAAATTTTAGTCCTATTGAGGATGAGCTAGATGAGATTATTTCATCTTTGAATGCTGAAAGAAGGTTTTGGAAGATTACAAATGAAAGGAGATTTAACTTTTCTACTTCAAAGTTGGATCCCACTGCAAAGGCATTGCATTATTTTATTTCTGCTCATCTGCTACTGATACACCTAAAATATATACACATTTTTATACTTATTTTTTAGATATTGTGCTTTAATGAAAGGTATTTTTGTGTTTTTCTTATAGGTTCAATCAAATGGATGGAAAATGCTAAAAAGAGTGAAAAAAGGTCAAATTTGGAGCAAAAAAGAAGAAATGTGCAAAAGTGCTTATGCGCCAAAGTTATCTATTTGAAGAATTATTAATTAGAGTCAAGTTTTGAAGAGGTGTTTGAAGAAACTCTTAATAAAAGCATGGACATAACCCATGGACATGAAAATTCATTCAATTGGCTTATGAGGAGACAACTTCTAAAAGATTCATTGAATGGAGACACCTTTTTGAAGGGACACCAAGGAACCCCTTGGATTTTTATAAGAAAATACTTAGATTGTCCAGAAGAAGAGACCAGTAACCACCCACCAAAAGTTCACATTATCGCCACTACTGTCAGCCACCTTTATTTTATTTTATTTTATTTTGAGTATTAGTTTGTATTGTGAGAGAAGGTGAGATTATTTTGAGTATTAGTTTGTATTGTGAGAGAAGGAAGAGAATTCAAAGGAAATTCAAGACATTTGTAAGTGTTTAATTGAGTTAAGTGTTTATCTTTATGACTACACTTGATTTTTAATTTAGATTTCTTGTTTGTGTGCATGATTTCTACTTTTATACTCTTGCGTGGTTGTTTTTTCTCCATGAAGTCTGAGTAGATTTCATTTTCCTTTTCCTTAAAATGATAAGTGATTAAATATTTAAAGGAAGTTTGTGAAGTATTAGACTTAAATGTTGGAAGAAGCTGTGATGATTCAAGACCTTGCACTTCATTTACTATTTGATTTGGCCAATTAAGATGTTAATACCTGTTATGAGAACATGTAAGATCCGAAATGATTTTGTCTCAATCAACAAATGGTTGGAATCACATATTGATTTCATGAATGAGAAGGTAATTCATGGAGTTGAGTGCAAATAAATAGGAAATATATTTTAAATGGTGTATAATTAAAGCACTTTAGAGTGACAAGCTAAAGTTTTAAATGGTGTATAATTAAAGCACTTTAGAGTGACAGGCTAAAGTCCCTAATTTAATTTATAGTTTTAGGTTTTGATACGAGATGTTAGCCACCAGGTGGAGGGAGAAGAGGGAACTATAGACTGAGAGCTAGTATCTTTCTTGCCTAGCTGGTCTTCAAGACTATTCAGACTATAGATTAATCAGATAGATTAACCAATGTCTTTATAGCATCTCTAGTAAGAGTAAAGAATATTATTGCTCCTATTTGGCACAAAACATTTAGTATACTTCCATAACTAAATTTCTATATTTATCACTGATTCATGATAAAGAAGAAGATATTTTACTTATGTTTTCTTCATCTTGCAAGTATTTTAGTTAAATTAATAAGTTGCTTACTATATCTTCAAATTAAATAAAAATTACAAAAAGAAGCTAACTTTCATTCCTAATTTAGCATCTTAAGTTTGAGTAAGAATATAAATTGCTAAGTATTTTGTCATCTAAATCTAATCCTTCCCGTCGGTTCAATATTTGGGACTTAATCAGAAAATTTTTATATTACTTGATAACGATATGTATACTTGTGTAGTATCCCATATTGAAATATTATAATTGCATTCTTATTTGATTCATAGTGAAAAATTTACCTAGCCTTTGCTTTGGATCAAAGTTTTTGGCAGTCATTAAAAATTAAGAATATCTATTAAGGAAATTAATTGCATACATGACATTTTACTTCTATCCATACCAAAGAATCGTCACCAATTTTTTAGTGTCGTTGTCGTGGAAGGAAGGAAAATAATTATTAGCAATTTGCAAAAATTTTTGAAAAGAGGTTTTTGGATAACAAAATTTTTAGTAAGTCTTATTTAAAATGTTAAGATTTATTTTAGGAATATTGTACGTTGTTTTTATATTAAGTTTTTGTTTGTGTGTTTCTATTTTTTTTACTTTATTTTATTTTATTGTTTTTATAGTAATATATGCATAGTTTAGGTTCTACACTAGTGCCTTACGATTTTGAATTAGAAAGAACTATTAGAAAAAATAAAAAATTCAACATTAAAAAATTAAAAATTACTGAAAGATTTTAAGTAATGGCAAATCAAAATAATTAAAATGTTAAGGAGTTTAAACCATTAAGAGATTATGTAAACCCTATGGTGGATGAACTTCATTGTAGTATTCAAAAAGTAGTATTCAAAAACCTATTGTAGTGGCTAATTCAATTTGAGCGGCTAACTTATTTGAGCGTAAACCCGCTATTATCCAAATGTTATCAAATAATCAGCTTGGGGGAGCACCAATTGAATATCCAAATTTACATATTGTCATTTTTTTAGAATTGTATTCTACGTTTAAATATGATGGTGTATCAGATGATGCTATAAGACTTAGATTATTTTCTTTTTTACTTAGGGATAAGGCTAAGATACGGTTACATTCTTTATAATTATCACATGGATCTATCAGGACTTGGGGTGATTTAGCATAGCAAAAATTTCTTGCTAAATATTTTCCATGAAAAATTGCAAAGCTTAGAAATGATATTAAATTTTTTTGCCAATTTGAAGGGGAATCTATTTATGAAGCATGAGAATGATTTAAAGAACTCTTAAGAAAGTTTCAAAACCATGCTATACAAGATTGGTTAGTAATTCAAACATTTTACAATGGATTAGCTAGATCTCTTAGATCTATTATTGATGTCGCTGCTACTGGTTTATTGTTGTCAGAACCATTTAATGACACTTATTCTTTAATAAAAGGGATGGCCACCAATAATTTTTAATGGCCTTTAGAGAGGGTAAATCTTAAGAAAGTAGCCAATGTTCATGAAACTGATGTTTTTTCCATGTTAATAAATCAAGTTGTTGCAATTTCAAGGAAGTTAGACCAATTTTGAATGAATTTTTCTCAACCAATTTCCATGATTGAAGAGAATTGATTAGGCCAAATGGTAGATTATCAAGCATCATTAGAAACTTTGAATGTCATAAATAACAAGAAAAATAACACATATTCAAATTATTATAACCCAGGTTGGAAGAACCATCCCAACTTCAATTGGAATAATACTACGTGCGGTAATAATCAGCAATGAGGGCATAATCAAGTAAGCCCATTGGGAAACTGGAACAATTAAGGGAATAGTAATTATAGACCTACTTATCCTCCAGGTTTTAACAGTAACTCACAATTTAAGGAGAAGAAGTTGTCTATAGAAGAAGTGGTGTTATAAATGGGAAATCAGTTACAAAGTCAAGGAGCTACAACTAAAAATATTAAGAATCGTCTTGGACAAATAACAAATTCATTAAGTAATAGATCCGAAGGAACACTTCCTCATAATACAAAAATAAATCCAAAAGACCAAAATAAAGAGCAACTAAAAGTCATTCAACTTAGAAGTGGAACAAAATTGGAAGGTAGAGTTCAAAAAGAGACTGAAGTAGAGAAAGAAGAGATTGAAGAACCAAAAGAAGAAGCTCCAAAAGTTTTAGAAAGACCTATTTCCTTACTTAAAGTTGATTTAGAAAGATCACCACCTCCATGTCCTCAAAGGCTCAGTTGATTTAGAAAGATCACCACCTCCATGTCCTCAGAGGCTCCAACAACAAAGGTTGGATAAGCAATTTTCAAAATTTTTGGAAATTTTTATGAAGCATACAATTAACATTCTATTTGTTGAAGCCTCGGAACAAATGTCAAACTATGTAAAGTTTATGAAGGATATTCTTAATAGAAAAAAGAAGTTTGAAGATAATGAGACTATTCCACTTAGTGTGGAGTGCAATGCTATAATTAGGACGAAACTTTCTGAAAAGCCTAAAGATCCTGATAGCTTTACAATTTCATGTGCAATAGGAGACAGATTTTATGGGAATGGTTCATGTGATTAAGGAGTAAGCATCAAATTTAGGTCGACAGATTTTATGGGAATGGTTCATGTGATTAAGGAGCAAGCATCAAATTTATGTCATTATCAATATTTAAAAAATTGGGATTAGGATAAATAACCCCTACTACTATAACTTGTAGTTAGCAGATAGATCAATAACATATCTTAAAGGAGTTATAGAAGATGTCCTAGTGAAAGTGGATTATTTTATCTTTCCTGTTGATGTCATTATTCTAGATGTGGAGAAATATAAAAAGATACATATCATTTTGGGGAGACCTTTCCTAGCCATTCAAAGATGGTCGTTTTATGGACTAGGCACATTCTTTCTTGCTTTCATTTTCAAATTTATTGTTTATTTGTGATTATAGCATTACATAGTTTTGATTAACAAATTAAAAGAGGATGACTTGGCTTGATTCACAAAATAGTAAACCAAACCCAAAAGATATGGGGAAATGATATAGTTTAGGACCCAATGTGGGAAAAAAATCACAACGCATGTCACCCAGGCGGAACTAGTCCACCAACACACCTATTGGGGGTCTGACCCAAAACAAAAGATAAAGTCCTAAAGGACTCTTGAACCTCTATATTTAAAGGTATTTAAATAACGGTCCTGGAACTCAAAAGTGTTGATCGTACTTTCCTAAGAAAGAAATGAGCAAAGTATGTCAAAGGAAGAAGGGTAATCTGGTCCATGATGGACATTGAAACATTACCTATATATGAAGACAAGACTTCTCCAATCATACTAGAGAGAGAAACTTGTCCCCAGCTGAGTCGCAAAAAAATTGTCGGTCGCCTTTTCGTTCGGAAAAGAAATTTGATTTAATATAATATATAATTAAATTTTGGAAAGTAATATTATAATTTTGAAAATATGAGACTAAACTGATCCCATATAATCAATAGTTTAAATAAATGAGCACAACATTACAAGTGACATACCTATCCCAAGGAATGAAGTAGACACTTATTCATGAGGCTCTATTAAATAAACGAGAGTATTTGTGACATCCATTTGTGAAACCATTTATGTTGACCAACAAATTTCCCATATCTAATATGAAAGATTAGGTAGGGTTTATTTTAGGCTGGGTTCTTAAAGTTTCCTATAATGGCAAACCTTATAGTTAATTTCATCTTAAATGACCGAGATAACCTGTGAAAACTCTTGATTTAGATCAAAAAATATTATCTTCAAGAATTTTAAAGGATAGGACTTTTCAGAGGTCGGACAGGGGACTGTCAAATGTGAAAGACTCAAATTTGGAAAATTGTTATGGAGTCCAAAGGGAGAAAGGTAGGGGTTGTTATAGATCCTGAGGAGAACCTTAGTGACTTCCTAAGCTATCCTATGGTTCCTAAGCTATCCTATGGTTTGGCTTCAATTTTGAGAATGAAATTATTGAATGTTTCATCCTGCCAATTATTATTATTTAGGGCTTACATTTGCATGATTCAGTCATATAAATAGTCTAGATGAAAGTAGGATTTATGTCGTAATGAACAAAAATCTCGGAATCATAAAACGAGTTAGGGCTAAATTTGCACAACATGATTGTCCAAAGGCCTAAAGATAAACTGAATATTTATGTTGCACTAGGCAAAAAAACTTGAAATCCTATGATTTGTTATTTAATTCTAAGGAATAATTTGCTGTTGTAGATCTATCTGTCATGCTGCCTGCGGTACTAGCTCCATGCTCCTCGTCGAAGTAGCAGTCTTAAAGTCTAGAGGTTTAAGGGTTTAAATGACAAGTTTAATTCAATCATTATGGGGAGGATAAAGTTGATTAGAGTGACACTGGTTAGGATCACATGGTTCCCTCATTCTAGTACCACTTTTTTCTTTTGAATTTACTTGGCTTAAATGAGTTGTTAAGCACATTTAAACTGGGGAGATCTCATTAGCAACGACGGGTTACCTCATCTGAGGGACTCCCGTAAATTAAAAAAGACGTGTTATGAAATTGTTCGTTTTGTTGTTTTTAAAAAAAGTTAACTAATTTTGAAAAATTATTTTGTAATTTTAAATTTTGAAATAGATTTTGTAATTAAAGCAAGTACAGGTAGGAAATGTAGTAAAGTAAAAGGAAATGAAATTGCATTGCAAAAATGTAAATGTGTACCTGTCATCTTCTCACACCACACTGAAATGTTAGAGCTCACGACATATATATAATTTTATGAGAAAATTGATAATATTTCAAGAAATGGAAAGCAAGAAAACCAGTTTAAGGCATATTTACATAGTCCTGGGTCCTAAATTAGTGGATCCTTAATGGTTTTAATGGATGATTTTCTTGAACAAAGAATAATAAGTTCTATTTTTTTTCAAAGTATCCAAAGGATCCTAAAATGTTTATGGCATACCCTAAAAAACTTTTAAAATCATTTGAAACATTTTGAGTTCATTTGATCTTACTATATTGTTCAATTAGTCATCCAAATTTAGACTTAATTTCAATGAATTAATACACTATATGCTCAGTGGACCTTGATACTTTAACTATCCCAAGAGTGGGGAAATCAGACAGTCACTTAATATTTTATTTAAAATTTATGTGAGTGAATGCCCCGAAGGAAAGACTCAGAGTCATTAAGGGTTTTACACTCCAAGTAAAATTAGGCTTGTAGTGTATTCAGAATGTTCATGATTAGTAATATTATCATTTCTAAACCTCATTAAACAATCTTGGATTAAGACTAACTCACTACCAAGCCCTTAAAAATTTCATGGGTGAATTCATAATAATCAAAATGTTAATTTAAGTGAGATCTATTCTCGTTAAAGGATTATGCTATCATCAAATCAACAATTAGGGGCTTCAAAATACTGAATTATTATCTTCCTAACTCAAGCACACTACTTTAGTATCATCAAACTAAATTAAACTCCAAGTCATAACAATTAAAAAAATTATAATTCTACCCTTATCATGAAAAGGTGGCAAATTGGTTTCTACATCTTAACCCATTATGTTTCCAACATCCAAAGATTTTACAATGATCAAAATTACCCATTTACCCCTTGGTTAATCATAAATTTCAATTACGGCATCAAAATCCAAAATTATCATTTTGCCCCTAAGTCTCTCTACTTCATAACACATCATATATAACTCAAATGACCATGAAATTTTTATAATACCCCACTCATGAGTCAATTCAAAAATCATAGGAGAAAATAAAAATTTTCCAATTTTTATTTACTTTATATAATTATTTTAGCTCAAAAAATAAGATTTTCAATGTTAATTTATTTAGTTAATTACAGTAAAGTTTTTGTTCATGAGAAAATTATTTACGTTCATGTAGGTTAGAAGACCACTTGGATAAAATTGCATAATTTTTAAAATTATATTTTAATTGTTATAATTATTTATTATTTTTAATGATTAATCAAATAGAAAACGTGTTTTAATTTCAAAATTTAGTTTTTATATTTTTCTTAAATCTCTCTAAGCCCAAAAATCTCGTATAAATAAACTTTTCATTTTTGTTACTTTTAATTTATTTATTATATTTTTTTTAATATAAAATTAAGAAAAATACATTTTTGGCATTTAAAAATACATAACTAAATCATGAAAATTAAGAAAAATATTTTAAAGGTCTCAAGTGATTAAAGAATAATTAGGAACAAATTGGTACATTTTCATAATTTTGGATTTTTTTATTATTTTTAACTATTTTTAATTCAAAAAGTTGCTAAAATTGAACTAATTACTTTAAATTAAATTTTTTTTTTCTAAGTGCCCCTAATCATAAGAAACTAAGAAAATCAATCTTCATAATTTTCTTAATTATAGTTAATTTAATATAATTTTTTTAATGCAAGAATACCATTTTACTTAGAAAATAGATTTTAGTACTCAAACTAATTCAAAGGAGTTTCAAATTTTTACAGTGAGTTAAAATGATCATTATTTATAGTGTGGAATCATTTTTGTTAATTTTTTAATACTATTTTATTCATTTTAGTTAATTTTTTAATATTATTTTATTCATTTTAATTTTAGTGAGTTTTTAGGACTTAATTCACCATAGTAATTTACATAAATATTTAAACTTAATTTATATTTTTCCTATAGTCCTCTGACCACAAAAAACCTACCAAAATAAGTCCCATATTTTTTCTGATTTATATTTTAATTTATATAATTACTCTAAGCAAATATTAGATAACTAGGCTTGAAAATTAAGGTTTCAAAGCTAGAGATGTTCTCTGACCTTGGAAAAATCAGAGAACATCTCTATTAACATGAGGAAAAACCTTAAAGTTTCAAGCCATGGTGATTATTATTTACTTAATTAGAATTAAAATAGTCCAGAGGGTATTTAATTAATAAAAATTTATAGAAATGTCTAAGGATTTTTTTTTAATCCAAATTATTTTCCTATGTTTTCAGAGCAAGAGCATATTTTTCTTTTATTTTTCTACACCAAGTGATGGATTTTCTAATTTAACTGAGTTAAATAAATCAAAAAAAAATTCTATTTTCCTACTTTACCACACGACAACTGTGTCATCCTACGGTGCTACAAAAGACCACGCGTTGCTCTGCCATTTCACGCCACCATCCAAGAATTCACTGACTCAGCCTGCGCTTTATATTTCATTCTCTTGTCCGACTCGATCCTAGCCCACCATTTGATACACACGCGATCCAACAGTCCTCCATCTTCATCCCAAATAGGTCTAGCCCAAGAACCATTCACCTTTTAATCTTAAGATCTCTCGCTAAACTCAACCAAATTGCAGAGGATTTGTTCTTACACCTTCATCTAGTCCAGGCGAACCTATCTATATGGTTGATCAGGCATGTAATTAAACTTTTCTTCAAAACAACCCAAATCAAGCTCAATTTGTCGGAAAATGAGCTATACCTTTGTCCACGAGATTTGACCTCAATTGGATGCTTACAGAAGCGTTAATGGAGTCCAAAAAACCTCCTAGAATGGTCACTTTTGTCTGGTGAATTGCTTATGGAAGACTTCCTCCTACAGGTGGGGAGGCCTTGGTCTTGAGCTAGGTTAGAGTGGTTGTAGGATGGGGCTTTCAGTGGGATTCTTGTTCTGGGTATGGTGAGGGGAAGTCAATTTGAAGCTTTAGTGGGTGTGGTGGAGTTTTGAAAGATGGCCAAAATATGCTCTGGATTTCAAAGAGGAAATTGGGCTCAAGCAGTGGGGATATTGGCTGAGAAAAGATTGGGATAGGCTGAGGAGTTCTTGGAGAAACTCTGAAAGAAATCTGGCATAGTCACCCCAAGTTCTAATGCATTCTCTTTTTTTAGACGTGAGGGGGTGCAGTTAAAATAGAGGGGGAAAGAGCTAGCTAATGGGTGCAATCAGTTGCTTATGTGAAGGGAAGAAAGGTGCAAGTGACCAACTAGAGTGATCAAACTCAGGGAGTTCTAATTTTGGGTTTAAGGCTTGGGGTGGCTCTCAATTTTGATGTTTTTTTATGACTAGGCCAACCGACAAGGATAGGGGAGGTGGCTAGCTGGTTCATAGAAGCCAGAAGGAGTCTTAATTATGATTAGTTGGATGGCTTAATGGTTGATGAAAAAGATATAGGTGGTTTAGCCATTTTTAGAAGGAAATCGCTTGATCCTAGAATCAATAAATTGGGCTAGGTGGATCTAACTTGGTCCTTAGGGATCCAATATTGGCTGTGGTGATGATGGTTTGCTCAATTTCAATAAGCTTGGTTAAATTTGGGGTTTGGGTTCAAATTTGGGCTTTTGGTTTGAACTTGTTTGGTTTGAACTTGGGGGCTTTTGGTTTGAACTTGGGTCTAGGTTGGGTTTGGGTCAAGATTTGGGTCAAGTAATTGATCAAATTGACTTAGAAAATTGTTATGAGAAGTTTGGAAAAGGAATTGGGTGATTTCAAATTGATTTGGGAGTTCAACTTAGTGGGATTTGGCTCATGGTCAATTTTTGGGCATTTAGGCTAGACTTGGGTTTGGATTGGGCTTGGTCTTGGATTTGGTTCAATTGATGGTTCGAATTTGTTCAAGGAATTATGGTTGTAGATCGTTGGATATCAATTGGGTGGAAATTACAGAGTTATGAAGTTCAATTTGGTGGCATTTGGGGTTTAGGGAAAAAATTAGGGAATTTGACTTAGGTGGGATTTGGGTGAGGTTTGAGTTTAGGTTAAGGCCAATTGAGGGCTCAAATTGGTCAAACGGAATGTTATGAAGCGTTTGAAACTCAAAATTGGGGAAATTGGTTCGTTTATGGAGTTCAATTTGGATGAATTTAAGTATATGGTCAAATTAGGAATTTTAAGTGGGCTTAGAATTTAGGTTTAAAATTGGGTTCAATTGGGCTTAAATTTGGTTTAAATTAGGATTGGGCATGATGAATTTTGATTTGGAAATGAAATTGATGAAGATTCATTAAATTGATGCAATTTGGGGGTGATTTGGGGTAATTGGGCCTTAAAGGGAAAAATTTTGATTTTGGTCAAAGTTTGTCAAATTCGACTTCACGAGTGGTCAAAATTGGTTTTGGAGCGTTTGAAATAATATTTGGAGGTTTTGGGAAATTTTGGGCCACCAAGGATTTTTTGGTAATTTTGGCATAGTCAGGAGTATTTTGGGAATTTTGGAAGTTTTGGGATGTTTTGGGCAATTTGAGTGGTTTAAAAGAAGTTGAGGTGATTTTTGGACAAAATTAGGCAGTTTGAGTAATTTTGAAAAATTTAGGGTTTCAAGAGAAATAAGGCCCTTAGAGGTAATTTTGATTAATTAAGGGACTTAGCGGTTTTGATTTTCAAAGATGGGTTTGTAGTGTTTTAAAAAAGTTTCAAATTAAGCCTAGTTCATTACTAAACCCATAAAACTTAATGGGTAAATTTGTAATTTTTATGCAAATTTAAATATTTATATTTTTAACCCTTATCAAGAATCATAAATCATTTTAAATCCATTATTTGGGGTTTTAAATCTGTGGGTTATGATCTTCTAAAGTCAAACCGCAACCTCAATATCTTTTTATTTAATTGCTCTTCCAAATTTCATCAATTTGTTTATCCTTAATGAGACCAAAGTGAGATTTGTTGCTACCATTTATCCCATTCATGTTTCAATCATCAAGATATGTCAATTAAAATCATTTATTACACATTTACCCTTTGGTTAAGCCAAAATAATAATTAAGACTTAAAATTACCATTTTGCCCTTGAGCCCTTAACACATTATAATTCATTAAATTAACCCCAAATGACTTTAAAACTCTTATGTTACCCCACTCATGGGTTAATTGAAATATCAGAGGAGAAAATGTGGCTTTTTTGAATTTATTTAATTTTATAATTTTTTTAATGTAAAAATAGGTTTTTATTGAAAATTCAATAACTCATCCAAAACAAAACCACTGTCCTTAAGAAAATTACTAGAAGTTCACCTAGGTCAGAGGACCGCTTGGGCCAATTTTCCATAATTTTTAGAGGTTTAAGTTAATTATGAGAATTATTTGTTTGTTTAATTATTAATTAAATATAAAATATTATTTATTTAAAAAATTAAATTATATATTTTTCTTAAATCTCTCTGAGTTCAGGAAACCTAGAAAAATAAATTTCATATTTTCATAGTTTATATTTTATTTATTAGAATTATTTTATGGAAAATTAAAGATTTTAGTGAGAAATTAAAGAAAATTAATTTTAAGCCTTTAAAAATTAATATCTTCACTTAGAAACTCAAGAAAATTATTTTAATTGGTCTCAAGTGATCAGAAAGCCAAATGTGACATTTTAGTGTGTTTTTAAAATTTTGCAATTTTTATGACTTTTAATTAATTTTTATTTATTTAAAAATTTAACAATGGCTTAAAAATGAAATTTTTATTTTAATTCCACTTCTATTTTTCTTAGGTTCCTCATGTCATAAGGAGCTCCCAAAACCAATTTAGTGTCAAAAATACAATTTCACTTAATTAATCCATTTTAGTGGTCAAATTAATTCCAATTGACTTGAAATTTTTATGGGGAGCTCGAATACACCTAAAATATATAATATTTTTAGACACATTTGTATACCTATTTTTGAGATATTGAGCTTTATGGAAGGTATTTGTGTGTATTTCTTTCAAGTACAAGTAAAAAGGTGAAAAATGCTAAAATGTGTGAAAAGGGATCAAATTTGGAGCAAGAATGCAAAATTCGTGCAAAAGTGTTTTGGCGCCTAAGCACCAATGAAACAGAGAAGGTCGTGCCTATGTGTTAGAGGCCCTGCACTTAAGCACCAGAGACCCCGCACTTATGTGCCAGAGGTAGTTATTTGATGGGTTAATTCATTTTGCCAAATTTTAAAGGGACATTTAAGGCACCTGTTGGCTAAAGAGGGTCGTTCTGATCACTAGAAATGAAAATATGGTTAAAAGACTTGTGAAAGGAGGCATCCCTTGGAAAATACATTGAATCAGGACACATTTTGAAGAGATACTGATGCACATCTTGGAAAATTATAAAAGAAGGAAGTTGAGAGAAAAAGGGGGGGGAGTCCTTAGAAGTTCTTGAAATAGTTTGCGGATGAACTTTTGGAGAGATTTTCAGGCACCACAAATTCACTTTATCTTTTTTTGTTTTTATTTTTATTTTGAGTGTTAAGAGTGTTGCAAGAGAGAAAAGATTCAAAAGAACTTCAAGAATTTGGTGGAGGATTTGAGATAACTTTTTATCTTTATTTTTAAAATAATTTTGATTTTAATCGAAACTTCTTGTTGGTTTAACAATGATTTCTACTTTTAAACTAAAGAGTGGTTTTGATTTCTCCATGTATTTTGAGCAGTTTTCTGTATCTTTCTCCTTAAAATGATTAAAATGATAAGTAATTAAAGTGATTAAAGTGTGGATGGAAGTTGTGGAGAGAATTAATCTTTAATGTTGAAAGAAGTTGCGATGATTTAATTCTATATACTTCATTTACTTCTTGACTTCATTTACTTCTTGATTAGCCCATCTAGATGTTAAAATTTGTTGTGAGAACATGTAATAACTGAGCTGGTATTGTCTCAGTCAATAATTGAAAAGAATCACATGAGGTTTTATGAATGAGAATGCAATTCATATGATTTAGTGCAATATAATAGGGAAATAATCTTTGAAGGTTGTAGAGTTAGAGGACTTTAGAGTGACAGGTTAAAGCCCCCAACTTGGTTTATTATTTTAGGTTATGATACGAGATGTTATCCCACAAGTGGAGGGGATAGAGGGAACTCTAGAGTGAGAGCTGGTATCTTCCCTGCCTAATCGGTCTTAAGAACTATTCAAACTTTAAATTAGTCGATATTCTTTATAGCATCTCTATTAAGGGTAAAGAATAATATTGCACATATTTGGCAGAACACAATTTGAATACTTTCACAACAAAATTCCTAGGCTTATTGTTGATTCATGATAAGGATAAAGATATTTCATATTCAGTGCTTTTCTTTTACATAAACTCAAGTTATATTTACATAAACTCAAGTTATATTCAGAAGTTGCTTCTATTTTGTCAAAATATCAAAAATACTAAAAAGAATTTAATTTCAATTACTGTAAAAACATCTATAATTTAAGTAATTGTCTTTTTGAAATAGAAAGTTTGTTATTTAAAAGTGCATATTATGAATTCTCTTTGTGGGTTTGATATTCAGGGCTTAATCAGAAAGTCCTCTATTACTTGATAATGATATGTATACTTGTGTAGTATCCCAATATATATTAAGTTAAAAAGTTAAATTCTTATTTGCTCTTAGATCAAGTTTTTGGTACTGTTGCAAAGGAAAAATAAGTGAAAAATATAGTCAAATACATTGTTATACTGTTGCATATAAACAATCGGGATCAAGTTTTTGGCACCGTTGGTGGGGAAAAAAATTGATTGAAAGCAAATTTCTATTTTAGAAAGTCTTATTTGAACTTTAAGAGTTATTGTAGGAATATCTTATTATAGTAGTTTATTTTTATGTGTTTTTTATTTTATTTTATTTTATTTTAGTGTATGCATAGTTCAGGTTCTGAAGGACTAGTGCCCTTCGATTTTGAATTAGAGAGAACTATTGAGAAAATTATAAAAAACAAGAAAAATTAAAATTTTAAAAAAGCTAAAAAAATAACAAAAATGGCAAACCAAAATGATCAAAATGCTGAAATTCATCTGCAATTTGGACCTTTACGAGATTATGTCAACCCTATGGTAGATGAACTTCATTGTAGTATTTAAAAATTTACTGTAGTTGCTAATTCATTTGAACTTAAACGTGTTATTATCCAAATGGTATCAAATAATCAGTTTAGGGGATCACCAACTGAAGATCCAAATTTACATCTTTCTAATTTTTTAGAATTGTGTGCTACTTTTAAATATGATGGTGTATCAGATTATGTCATAAGACTTAGGTTATTTTTTTTCTCACTGAGGGATAAAGTTAAGATGTGGTTGAATTCATTAGCACCTGGATCTATCAGAACTTGGGATGATTTAGTAGAACAATTCCTTGTTGAATATTTTTCACCATCAAAAGCTGTGAAGCTTAGAAATGATATTACATCTTTTAATCAGTTTGAAGGGGAATCTATTTATGAAGCATGGGAACAGCATGGATAACTCTTAAGAAAATATCCACAAAAAGTGTCCACACCATGCTATACCAGATTGGTTTAGTAATTCAAAGGTTTTTATAATGGATTAGCTGGGTTTCTTAGATCTATTATCAATGTCGCTGCTAGTGGTTCATTGATGTCAAAACCATTTCATGGCGTTTATGCTTTAATTGAAGAAATGACTACCAATAATTTTTAATGGCCTTCTGAGTGGGTAAATCCTAAGAAAGTAGCCAATATTCATCAATCTGATGCATTTACTATGTTAACAAATTAAGTTGCTGCAATTTTAAGGAAGTTAGACCAATTTGGAAGGAATTTTTCTTAACTAATTTCTATGATTGAAGTAAATTCATTAGGTCAAATGGTAGATTCTCAAGCATTATTAGAAACTTTGAATATCATAAATAACAAGAAGAATAACCCATATTCAAATTATTATAACTCAAGTTGGAAGAACCATCCCAACTTCAATTAGAATAATACTACGGATGGAAATAATCAGCAATGGGGGTACAATCAAGTAAACTCAGTGGGAAACTAAAAAAACCAAATGAATAATATTACTTATCCTCCAGGTTTTAATAGTAATCCATAATTTAAGGAGAAAAAATTGTTTATAGAAGAAATGATGTTAGAAATGGGAAATTAGTTACAAAGTCAAAGAGCTGCAATTGAAATATTGAGAATCAACTGAGACAAAATAGCAAATTCATTAAGTAATAGATCCCAAGGAACACTTTCTAGTAATACAGAGGTAAATCCAAAAGACTAGAATAAAGAGCAAGTAAAAGACTTTCAACTTAGAAGCGGAAGAGAGTTGGAATGTAGAGTTCAAAAAAAACTAAAGAAAAATTAATTTGGAAAAACCACCACCTCCATTTCTTCTAAGGCTTTATCAACAGAAGTTGGATAAGCAATTTTCAAAATCTCTAGAAATTTTTAAGAAGGTTATAATTAATACTCCATTTGCTGAAGCCTTAGAACAAATGTCAGGTATGTAAAGTTTATGAAGGATATTCTCAATAGGAAAAGGAAGTTTGAAGATAATGAGACTGTTGCATTTAGTGAGGAGTGCAGTGCAATTATTTAGAAAAAGCATCCTGAAAAGCTTAAAGATCCTAGTAGCTTTACAATTCCATGTGCAATAGGAGAAAGATTTTATGGGAAAGCTTTATGTGATTTAGTTGCAAGCATTAAACTTATGTCGTTATCAATATTTAAAAGATTGGGATTAGGAGAAATAATCCCTACTGTTGTAACTCTACAGTTAGCAAATCGTTCGATAACGTACTCTAAAGAAGTTATAGAAGATGTCATAGTGAAAGTGGATTAATTTATCTTTCCTGTTGATTTCATTGTGTTGGACATGGAGGAAGATTAAGCGATACCTATCATTTTGGGGAGACCTTTCCTAGTTCCTAGCCACAT
>NW_018230716.1:203338-209978 GCF_001263595.1 Phalaenopsis equestris | reverse complement strand
AATGAAATATCCTGCAAAAGGTATATCCTGCAAAAGGTATAGATGATGAATTCTATAGAATGGATGTTATAAGATATCTTAGTGTATGTCTATTTTGAACTAATTATGAAGAAATGAAGTGAAAGATTTGAAACATGAGCAATAAGAAGAATTAGATTAATGTGAAGATCTTTATAAGGAAGATTAAGACTATGTTCAAGAAAGTTTTGAAATTTTAGACATGATAAAAAAAGATAAATTGTTTTGTCCATCAATAGAAAAACCTCCCAAACTTGAGTTGAAGTTACTTCCTGATCATTTAAAATATGCCTTTTTAGGTGATTCCTCTACTTTACCAGTTATAATTTCTTCAAAGTCAACGATAGAAGAAGAAGAAAGATTGATGAAAATTTTGAAAAATTTTAAAAAAGTCTTTGGATGGACAAATGCTGATATTAAAGGAATCATTCCTTCAATTTGTATGCATAGAATTCATATGGAAGACAATTGTAAATCCAAGGCTGATCCTTAAAGGAGATTGAATCCTGTTATGAAAAAAATTGTAAAGAAAGAAATTTTGAAGTGGTTAGATGTTGGAATTATCTATCATATTTCAGATAGTGCATGGGTTAGTCCAATTCACTATGTTCATAAGAAAGGAGGAGTAATTATGACTGTGAATGAACATAATAAGTTAATACCAAATAGAAAAGTCACAGGTTGGCAAATATGCATTGATTATAGAAATTAATTCTTGCCACTAGGAAAGATCATTTTCCACTACCCTTTCTAGATCAAATACTAGATAGACTAGCTCGGCATAAATACCTTTATTTTCTTGATGGATATACTGTTTATAACCAAATACAAATAACTCCTGAGGATCAAGAGAAAGCAACTTTTACCATTTTACCAGTCCTTATAGTACAGCTTTTAGAAGAATGCCCTTTGGTTTATGCAATGCCCTTGCTACATTTCAAAGATGTATGATGTTAATTTTTTTTATTTAATTAAAAAAGGGATTGAAGTCTTTATGGATGATTTTTTAGTGTTTGGAACTTCATTTGACTCATATCTAGAATATTTATCTAAAGTTCTCAAACGCTGTGAAGAAACAAATTTAGTCTTTAATTTGGACAAATGTTAAATTATGGTAGCAGAAGGAATTGTATTAGGACATTAAATATTAGAAAATGGTATGGAAGTAGATCTTGCAAAAATTCAAGTGATCACTAATTTACCTTATCCAACCAATAACAAATGTAAGGGAAATTAGGAGTTTTTTAGGACATGCTAGATTTTACAGACGATATATTAAATACTTTCTAAAATTCCTATGCCTTTATGTCGTTTACTGGAGAAAGATGCAATTTTCAATTTTGACGAAGAGTGCCTAAAAGCTTTTGAGTTATTAAAAGAAAAATTAGTCACTGCACCAATTATATTTTCACCAAATTAGGGAAAACCTTTTGAACTGATGTGTGATGCTAAGACTTATTTTTGGGATGACCCACTTTTATATAAACAAGGAAAGGATCTAATTATTCAAAGTTGGGTACATTTCGAAGAAATTTATGAAATTTTCAAAAAATGTCATAATTCTGATTTTGGGCGACATTTTGGTGTTGATAAAACAACATACAAAATTTTACAATCTGGATTTTATTGGTCTACTATCTTTAGAAACGTTAATGCTTTATCAAAACTTATGATAGATGTCAATGTGTAGGCAATATTTCTAGGAGAAATGAGATGCTCCTCAAGTATATGCTAGAAGTCGAAATGTTTGATGTTTGGGGATTAGATTTCATGGGACTATTTTACCAACTTTTGGAAATTTTTATATATTGTTAGCAGTTGACTATGTATCCAAATGGATAGAAGCTATTGCTTTACCTCGATGTAATGCTCAAAGTGTGATGCTATTCTTAAGGATGCTAAAAGTGTTGCAAAATTTTTGAAAACAAACATATTTTGTAGATTTGGATGTTGAGAGTTATCATAACTGATGGGGGAAGTTATTTCAGAAATGTTGTAATTGACAAGTTATTAAAGAAATATCATATAAACCATAGAGTTACTACTACTTATCATCCTCAGGCAAGTGGTTTGGCTGAATTATCCAATCATGAAATTAAAATAATTATGGAAAAATCTGTGAATCCAACAAAAATGGATTGGCGAGTCAAATTTGACAATGCTTTGTGGGCTTATAGGACTGCATATAGAACTCTTATATGAATGTCCCTATATAGGATTTGGGAAAGTTTGTCACTTACTAGTTGAACTTTAGCATAAAGCATATTGGGTGATTAAAGAGTTCAATTATAATCTGAAAGATAATGATGAGAAAATTTTATTACAATTAAATGAGCTTTAAGAAATAAGGAATGAGTCTTATGAGAGTGCTAAGATTTATAAAGAAAAGATGAAGATGTGGCATGATCAAAAGATTCATACTAAAAATTTTCAGCCAGGGCAACAGGTTTTGCTATGTAAAGCAAGGTTAAGATTATTTCCAGGCAAACTTAAGTCCACGTGGATAGGCCCATTTGTTGTGATGAAAGTTTATCCATATGGAGCTAAGGATATCAAAGATCCTAAAACTAAGAAAGTATTTAAAGTGAATGGTCATAGACTGAAACCTTATTTTGTATGGGATTAGTGTAAATTTAACAATCGAATGATGTTGGGTCAACCAGAATAAGCACTGGTTACATTGGCGTAATGATGTAAAACCAAACGCTTAGTGGGAGGCAACCCATAGTTATCGGTGTGTTTTTGCTTTGATTGTTGTTTGTGTGTGATTAAAAAAATTTGGGGTAGTATTTTCGGGACTATTATGTGTTAGTATTGATTTTAAGACTTTATTTAGTGATCTAGACATGCTAGAATGAGAATTTGGATGTTAAGTTGACTGGTGCAAAATTGAGCACTAGCGCTTAAGCGCCAATATTTGACGCTTAAGCGCGGATGTTAAAAACCATGTGCAAATTCAATTTCTAGAATCTTTAACCACCAATCGATTAACTTAAACATGTCATGGCTTAACTTAAACAAATCGATTAACTTAAACATGTCATGGCAGTTTTAGGACGTGCCTAGAAGTTATTGGAAGGATTTAGGCCTATAAATAGAAGGGTTTTGTGACGTAAATTCACCTCAGAATCATTTTTACCCCTAAAAGTTTAAGAGAAAGAGATTTTGAGAAATTTTCTTTATGGGAGATGGATTTAAAGAAAAAGGAAGAGGTTATGAGGAAGAAATTCATTAGTCTGAGTGCACAAGAGATGTATAACGATTTCTTAGCCGTTAGTATTGAAGGAATAGCAGAAAAGATCAACAAAATGAGACTGGAGTGGCTTTACTTGAGATAAAGGTAAACGAAGTAATTAACATCTAGAGCATATTGGATGGAAATTAAAAATGCAATTTATCCATACTAGTTATATACAAGAAGTAAATAAGGCGATGTATCTTAAGCAGAAATGGATTGAAGAAGATTGTATCAGAGCTCGTCACCACCGTCCGTTTTATCAACTCTATATTTTGACTAATGAAAGACAAGAATTTGTTCCAATAAATAAATAATGGAATTAAGTTCATTATTAAAGTTTATTTTTTAGGAGTCTTTTTTTTGTGTTAGTGTTAAATCTTATTTTTATTGTTTATGTCTTTTATGTGTTTAATTGAGTATGTTTGTTTAGTGTTTATATTTAAGAAAATTTTCTTATTCGAGACTCTTTGGAATGAGAAATATGTGTTGAATGTTGCTTGTAATAGTTTGTAAGTAAATATATGTGTTTGTTTATTAAAATTTGTGTCATTTTAGCTTTGAATAGAATTAGTTATATTGGAGAATTTTGAGAGGAGAATTAGAGGAGGGAAAATAGTCATTTTAGTGTTATATAACCATTTAGGGGTGGTTTACTTAGGCTAATAGTACATTTTACTTAAGTTCAAAAATATCAAAAGTAGTGCACTAGCGCCTAAGCGCCACATTCTCACGCTTAAGTGCAAGGAAACCCGAGAGGCAGGCGCTTAAGTGCCACATATCTACGCTTAAGCGTTGGTTTACGAAAACCAGTTTACGAATGGTTAAGGGTGAAATTTTAACATGAAAATCACTATTTTTACTCCTACTGTCATCTTCTTCCTCTCAAGTTCATGATTTTGATGTTAGGGAAAACCTTTTCGTGGAGATTTCTTTGTGGATTTGAGCCAAATTTGCTAGATTTGGATTTCTTAAGGTAAGAGCTTCACTTCTATGTAAAAATTTTGGATTTTCATCATCTATTTTGAGTACATTTGAAAAAACCCGAAAATCACTATTCATGGTGAAAAGTGAAGAAAAATCTATGGAAATTACATAGAAAGTGTAGTTTATGCTTATATGAGTTAAGTTTAGTAGATTAGACTTGATTTTTGAAGTTATTGTGGAACTTTGTAAAATTTGTAGAATGGGCCCAAGAATGAAGAGGAGTAAGGGAAAGACCAACTTTGGTTCGGGCAAGTTTGTGAGTTCAAAAGCTCAGGATAGATATAGTGACGCTCTACAATCACAAAATTGATTCCTAAGAGGTATTTTAAAAATCCAGGTGGATCCGTAGAAGATTTGATTGTTCGCCGACAATAGGAACGATTCTGTTGTTTTTCTGTTGTGGCAGTGATATCTGTAGTACATGAGTTCTATGCAAACCTTCTTGAAGCGGAAGAGGATTGAGTCATGGTCATAGGTAAATTGGTACCATTTTCACCAGGGGTAATCAATATATTCTACCATTTACCTTCTGATACATTATGTTTTTATGCGAACTATAGTCCAAATGAGATAGAACTGGACGATATTATTTAATATTTGACTATTGGAAGGGGACTTTAAAAAACTTTAAATGAGAGGAGAGTCAACTTTTCCACTTTAAAGTTAAGTGAACCATCGAAGGTGTGGCACTACTTTTTTCTGCTCATTTGTTACCGAATAATCATCTTAGTGAAGTTACGAGGGAGAGAGCAACGTTGAATTGTTGTATTCAGGAAGGCAAGATTATCAATATTAGAGCTTTGATTTGTCAAACTATTATCTGTTCTGTTACTGCCGCTACTATTGCAAGTCTGAGATTTACTTCCTTGAACTTTTCTTTGTGTGAGCAGGCTGGTGTGAGGTATGATAGCTAGGAAGAAGTGTTGTTGCCTCTGAAGCCAATTACAAGTGTAAATGTGAAATTATATTTTGAGCACTCTATTTTTGGTTTGAGAGGATGATTTTTAAGAAGTTATGGATTGTCGACGTCTGCTGCATCCACCTCAGCTGCTTCTAAATCGAGACCATTTATCTCATGAGCATCTACTTCTAGAGGCAAGTCTACTGAAACTCAGGATCAATTATTATTCAATTATTATAGAGGGGATCAATTATTATAGAGGATGATGAATAATATTAATTATATCGCAGATAAGGTACGAAATTTAAAAAATTTTGTAGATCATATTGATGGGTATGCTAGAAGGCATAGTGATTGTGAGGAAAAATTTCACTCATCTTTGGAAATCCTCATTAGGGGTAACCAAGGAGTGGAATTTCCTTCATATCCAAGATACCCTGATTATGTGCCTGCAAATGTCTGGAATAGTGGTGACTCAGATGATGAGGAGAAGGACCAAGTTATTTTTATATTTTTACATGTGATAGACTACGTGGTGTGAACTTGAGACATTTGAGTTTGAGTACTTGTTGGACTATGTGATGTGTTAGACATTTGTTTTTTTCATTATTATTGTCATGTTTGTGTTTTGGTACTTTATTTTAAATTCTAGGGTAGTAATTGTTGTTTTGTGTTGAGTAATGTGTTTTAGTTATTGAACTTATTTCTATGTCTATTGAAAAGTTGAAAATCTTGCTATACTTAATTTTAAACTTTAAATTTAGAAAATTGCTACCCTGTATTTTTCTTTTATCTAGTTAGTGTCTTTGTTTGTTCTTATGTCTGTACCCTTTACTTAAAAGTCTAATGAATGTCTACATGTTGAATTAAAATTAAAATGATAGAAAATTTATCAAAAATTAAATTTACTCATGTTTTTAGTTTTATACATGTATAACTAGAGTATAAAAATCCTTGTAAGCATTTTATTTCAATTTTCATTCCTGTTATTATATATATCTGCTGCTAAACTTATTAATCTTGTTAAAAAATTAAATTTGGGGGAACTTGAATTTTATTTGTTCTCAAATGTGCTACAAGTGAATTTGATTTGGAAAGAAAAATGATCCTATATATGAATTTATACTAAGGAAGTAAAATTTGATTATAGAAATGAGTAAGAAAATTTAGTTAGAATTTTAAGTAATTAAGAAAAACTTTCAGTTAAAAATTTTTAGTGTCGAAAATGTTAAATATAGTGTAACTATCTTTGTAAGAAAAATTGTATTTTTTAAAAATTTAGAAATAATACTTAAATTTCTTTTAATAAAAATAATTTTCAAAACTATTATTATATTTATAAGTAAAAGATTTTATCAGGACTTTCCTTTAGGAAAGGACTTTGCTTTAGGAAAGGAGAAGTGGAATTCAAAATTATTAGAGGTCTATCAAGATATAGTAATCCTTGCCTGAAAAAGAAAAAAAAAAGAAAAAGAAAAAGAAAAGAAAAGGAAAAGAAA
>NW_018230716.1:190307-203327 GCF_001263595.1 Phalaenopsis equestris | reverse complement strand
GAGGAGAAACTTGAGGATTAGTGTCTAATCAAAAATTGGTTCCACATTTGATCTTTTTAAAGTATAAGACTTGAGAAACTCTTAAGCTTAAGGATATATTATAGTAAGCAAAATTATTCTTAATAAAATTTTTTAAGTGGAGATAATGAAAGGACTAAATTCTCTATTTGGAAAATCTATAATATTTCTGAATTAGATAGGAACTCGTATTTTCATATTTCTTAACATTAAAAATTTCTAAAAATTTCTAATTAAAAATTTCTAAAATTTAAGTTGGTCTCATTTACTAAATATTTTTTTCTAAATTGGACTACTATATTTCTAAATTTAAATTCTAGTAACTCCTAAAGAAACTCATATACATATCATACTTATTTAGTTTTTAAGGATTGAAGTGTCACTTGAGGACAAGTAATATTTTAAGTTTGGGGGATTTTGATACACCTAAAATATAAATTTTTTAAGACACATTTTTATACCTATTTTTTAGATATTGTGTTTTAATGGAAGGTATTTTTATCTTTCTCCTTAAAATGATAAGTAATTAAAGTGTTCGATGGAAGTTGTGGAGAGTAATCTTTAATGTTGGAAGAAGTTGTGATGATTTAATTCCATGTACTTCATTTACTTCTTGGTCTGACCCATCTAAATATTAAAATTATTTGTGAGGACATGTAAGAATCGGGCTGGTATTTTCTCAGTCAACAATTGGAAAGAATCACATGAGGTTGTATGAATGAGAATGTAATTCATATGATTTAGTGTAATTTAGTGTAATGATTTAGTGTAAATAAACAGGGAAATAATCTTTGAAGGGTGTAGAGATAGAGGACTTTAGAGTGAAGGGCTAAAGCCCCCAACTTGGTTTATTATTTTAGGTTCTAATACAAGATGTTAGCCCCAGGTGGAGAGAACCAAGGGAACTCTAGAGTGAGAGCTAGTATCTTCCCTGTCTAGTGAGAGTTGGTATCTTCGTCTTCAGAACTATTCAAACTTATATTCAAACTTAAAATTAGCTGATGTTTTTTATAGCATCTCTAGTAAGGGTAAAGAATAATATTACTCTTTTTTTGCACAACACAACTTGAATACTTCCACATCAAAATTCCTAGACTTATTAGTGATTCATGATAAGGAGAAAGATATTTCATATTCAGTGCTTTTCTTTTACATAAACTCAAGTTATATTTAGAAGTTGTTTCTGTTTTGTCAAAATATCAAAAATACCAAAAAGAATTTAATTTTAATTACTGTAAAAACATCTATAGTTTAAGTAATTATTTTTTTGAAATAGAAAGTTTTTATTTAAAAGTGCCTATTGTGAATTCTCCCCGTGGGTTCAATATTCGGGGTTTAATCAGAAAGTCTTATATTACTTGATAATGATACATATACTTGTGTAGTATCCCAATATACATTAAATTTGAAATTTTAAATTCTTATTTTCTCCAAAATCAACTTTTTGGTACTATTGTAAAGTAAGGAAGATAAGTGAAAAATATAATCAAATACATTGTTATACTGTTGCATATAAACAGTCTGGATCAAGCTCCTCTAATATTAAATTACACTGGAGAATAATTTTTATGTCATTTACTTTTATATTTTGTCTAACTTAATTACATTTCATTTTTAGGTTTTGATGACAATTAGGATTATTTTTAATGGGTTAAACCAAGTTTGTATTTTTCTTAGGGTCCTCGTACCACAGTGAACCTACCAAAATAAGTTTTGTTTTTTTATGATGAATATTTTAATTTTTTATAATTATTTTACCAAAATAGACATAATATACTTAAAAAATAGAGATCTCTGCCTAGAGATCGCCCATGGCCTTGGAAAAATGGAGCCCGCCCATGGCCTTGGAAAAATCAGGGAAGATCCCTCATGACAGAGAGATCAAAAAGCCGAAAAATTAAGTCATGGTGAAATGTCTATATAAATGGAGATCCAAATAAGAAATAAACTATTTGATTAATTAAAAAGTATACATGCATCAAACAGACATGAAACAATTTTCACATTATTCTCTTTTATTCAATGATTTTTTTTTATTTTATTTTTGTGATTTTTTTAAACTAAGATATGGATTTTTGAAGTTCAGGTCATTTAAAGTAATCAGAAAAAGACCTATTTATCTACTTACCCAGCTCAACCTACGGCGGTTCTAAATGGACACGCTCCGCCGTTTGATGTCGTTTGCTACCTCAGTGACATGTATCATGTAGTTCGTGCACCATCTCGTTGTCTGTCACAATCCAGAGCATCCATTCGATGCATGAGGAAACGGATGACATCCATTCATCGTCGCCGATCTCCCTAACCCGTGAGTCGTTAAACTTAAAACCTTAAGATCTCTCTTAATACCCAACCAAATCAAGTGCAGATTGTCCTTATAAACATGTCTAGACTAGGAAAACACATCCATACAGTTCATGAAGTCTTAAATTGATTTTATGAGCATGGAGATAAAAAATAGGCTTGATTTAAAGTGAGAGTTCAATACCTTTGCCCAAGAGGTGTGGTCTTGATGCACCAAAAATATATGCATTTTTATGCCTATGTTTTATACTAATTTTTGACTTATTTTTGGTGATATTGCTCTTTAAAGGAAGTATTTTTCATGTTTTATTGCAGGTTGATGATTTTTAGGACTTGATTAGCACTTGGAGCAAAAGGGATGGAATTTAGAGTCAAAATGGCGTTTTGGAAAAAAATACTCAATGTTGACTGCTCTAGCATGGATGCCGATAGCATCAACATGGACGCCGATGGCGCCAACATGAAGGAAAGAGTCCAGAATAGCATGGACAGCAATGGAACCAGATTGATTGCCAATGACGCCATTTTACAGAGAGCTCCAAATTAATTTCGGGCCACTGGCGTTGACGATGTCAAAGTGGGTGCCAATGGTGCTCGGTGTTCGGAAAATTTCTAGAAGAATTGATGAATCTGGATTCTTTTTGAAGATTTACTTGACACATCTCTTACAAAATTGATATTATGCTCTATTTAGAGCAAATATTGATTTAAAAACAAGTCCAGTGTCTCATCGTTTTTCATTAGTGTTCCATCATGTGAATTGTGTAGTGTGTTGAGTCTTGAGTCAGTTCTTTGAGTTTAGTGTTGAGTCTATGTTTGATGTCTCCTCTAAGAGTTGTTGGAGAATGAGAGACATGAGAGATTTCTTTATTCTTACATCTTCTAAGAGTTAATCAAGAGTCCTGTAAAGAGAGAAAGAGACTCAAGAGGAGCCTCAAGGGATTTGCTTTCAGGAAGAGTTACAGATAAGTGGTGTTTATTTATTATTGTTATTTAAACTTTCTTTAATTTATGAAATTCGTGTTTTTTGTATCTTCCTCATGAGTTCTGACTAGTCTTCTTGGTCTTTCTCCCTACTCTACGATATGGTGAAATAAAGAGATAATTTGGATGTGCCATTTTAAAATATTAAAATAAATTGTGATGATTTTTTCACTCCATTCTTAATTTACTTTTTGATCTGTCCAATTGAAATGTTAAAATCTGTCGTGAATCATATGATCTGGGAAATGGAGTATGAGTTCTACAACAAAGTGAGAATCACATTCAATTCCATGAAGTAGTGTTGTGTTCATGTAATTGGGTGTAAATAATAGGGAATTATACATTACTGGGCAAATAATTGGAGATTTTAGGGTGACAGACTAAAATTCCCAATTTGGTCTTAGTGTTTAAGAATTAAAGTGAGAGTTAGCCTTTAGAGGAAGGGAAGTGGGAGCTTTAGAGTGAGAGACAGTTTCCTCCCAGCTTAACCACGAATTTAGGGACTAAACCTAAGATTAGCGAATGATTCTCTATAACACTTGACCGAGAGTAGAGAATTGAAACTGCTCCTATTTGGCAGAATACAAATTCAAACCATTTACCTCTCTCATTTAACCAAAAAACTCATTTTTGTGAGAAAGATGCTTTCTGATATTTAATAACTTCATCACAAAAATATAAAGATAGTTTAGTAGTAATTGCTTAGCTTTACTTTAGAGTTTTGCTAGTAGTTGGTACTTTAGTTCTAATAGCACCCTAAACCTAGTAGTTGGTACTTTAGTTCTAATAGCACCCTAAACAATTGAAATTAGTGTAGTAGATTTTCTTTATTGTTGTGAATTTCATGATTTCAATTTCCATTACGAGTTTACACCTTCGTCGTGGGATCGATATTTGGGGCTTAATCAGAAAGTCATGTATTACTTGATAATGATACGTATACATGCTTAGAATCCCAACATTAATTTCTTCAATTTCTTATTCATCAATAATGAATCAAGTTTTGACACTGTTGTGAAGCGGAGTCAACTTTTATTAATTTTACACATCTATAATTTTGAGATCAAGTTTTTGGCGTCGTTGTAGGAAAAGGTAATAGTAAATTAGGTAAATTAGGAAATTTAGAGATAAAGTAAAATATATATATATATATATATATATAATTAAAAAGATAAAATAATAAAAAAAATAGCAATAATCAAAAAATAAAAAATTATAAATTTTTTTTAACAAAAATTTAGGAGGATTTTTATGAATTTTTACTATTGTTTATTATACTTATTTTTTTGTAGTATTAGATCTCAAGGTTTTGTACCTTACAATTCAGGGTTAGAAAGTACTATTAGAAAAATTCAAAAATAGCAAAAAAAAAATAGAAATTTGAACAAAATGGCGAATAAATTAGATAATCAAATAAATGAAAACGAAAATTGATAAATACCTTTAAAAGATTATGCTAATCCTACAGCAGATGAACTTCACTTGACTATTCAAAATCCTTATGTTGGTACTAATTCATTTGAGCTTAAACCAACTATTATCCAAATGGTACAAAATAATTAGTTTGGAGGAGAACCTACTGAAGATCCTAATTTCCATCTTGCTAGTTTTCTAGAAATATGTGCTACTTTTAAATATGATGGAGTGTCTAATGATGCTATCAGGCTTAGATTTTTTTCCTTTTTTATCAAGAAACAAAGCTAAAGCTTTGTTAAATTCATTCACACCTGGATCTATCAGAACTTGGGGAGAACTATCACAAAATTTTTTGGCTAAATATTTTCCACCCTAAAAAATTGTCATGCTTAGAAACGATACAACATCTTTTTATTAATTTGAAGGAGAATTGATATATGAAGCTTAGGAAAGAATTAAAGAACTCCTTAGGAAGTGTCCACACCATGCTTTACTAGATTGGTTAATAATTCAAACTTTTTACAATTGATTAGTAGGATCACTTAGATCTATTATAGATGTTGTTACAAGTGGATCATTAATGTTAAAACCTTTTGATGAAGCATAATCTCTAATAGAGGAGATGGCTACTAAAGATTTTTAATGGCCCTTTGAATGGGTAAATCCAAAGAGAGTAGTTAGTATTCATGATTATAACGCAATGTCTATTTTGGCATCCCAAATTGCTACTATATTAAAGAAGATTGATCAGATTGGAGTCAACTATTTTCAAACGTCCCAGTGTTAGAGGAAAATTCACTAGAATAGATAGTTGATACTTAATCACCTTATGAAACTCTGAATGCTATAAATAATAGAACTAACAATCCCTTTTCTAATTATTATAATTCTGTATGAAAAAATCGCCCTAATCTTAGTTGGAATAATTACAACAATTTGGTGAACCCCTTAGGAAATTCAAATAACCAAGGAAATCCTAACTATAGATCTTATTAGCCTCCTGGATTTAATTGTAAATCACAAGTTAAGGAGAAGAAGTTGTCTATGGAAGAATTGGTGTTGAATATGGGAAATTAAATACAAAGTCAAGGAGCTGCAATTAGAAATATTGAAAAATAATTAGAGCATATTGCTACTGCACTTAGTAACAGACCTTCAAGAATTCTTCCTAGCAATGTTGAAGTTAATTCAAAAGATCAGAGAAAGGAGCAAATAAAAGCTATTCAATTACAAAGTGGAAAAAAATTGGAGACAAGGTTCCAAACAGAGTCTGAAATTGAGAAGAAGTTGGAAATTGAAAAAGACAAAGATGTTATATATTTGGATATAGATTCTTCAAATAAACCAATAAAATTTCTTTAGAAAAATCTCCGCCTACATTTCCTCAATGATTTAACCAGTAGAATAAAGAATAACAATAAATATTCTTTTCGTTGAAGCTTTGGAACAAATGTCAAATTATGTGAAATTTATGAAGGATATACTAAAAGAGAAGAGTAATTTTGCAGATTACAAGACCGTCACACTCAGTGAAGAGTGTAGCGCAATTATTCAAAAAAACTTCCTAAAATGTTAAAAGATCCTAGTAACTTTTTTATACCTTGTGCTATTGGTGAGCATTTTTCTTAAAAGCCTTATGTGATCTAGGAGCTGATATTAATTTTATGCCTCTATCAATTTTTAAAAGGTTAGATTTAGGAGAATTTTCCCTTACTACTGTAACTCTTCAATTAGCTGATTGATTAATAACTTATCCTAAATGAGTTATAGAAGATGTATTAGTGAAAGTGGATAAATTTATTTTTTCTATGAACTTTATTGTTTTAGATATGAAGAAAGATAAAGAGATTCCTATTATTTTGGGGAGACCATTCCTTACAACAGGGAGAGCTGTGATAGATGTGCAAAAAGGATAATTAACAATGAGAGTAAATAATCAAGAAGTAACACTTAATATAGCAAAAGCTATGAAATATCCTGCTATATAAAAATATAATGAATGTTTTAGAATGGAAGTTACTGATTATCTAAGTAATGAGAGATTTAAGGGAATTTTTGAAGAAAAATTAAGGCAAGAAGTGAACTTTGAGTATGAGAATGAGAATGAAATAAAAAAAGAGAATTTAGATTATGTTCGGGAAAAATTAAGATTTTGGACCTTACGGAAAATGATAACAAAAATCTCATTCATTCATGTATTAAACAACCTGAACTTGAACTGAAAGTATTAACTGCCCATTTAAAATATGTGTTTTTAGGAGATGCATCTACATTACTTTTTATTATATCTTCTGATTTAACTGAATTTAAAGAACAAAAATTAGTGGAAACTTTGAAAAGATATAAGAAGGCCTTTGGATGGATTTTAGAGGATATTAAAGGAATCAATCCTTCAATTTGTATGAATAGAATTCTTTTAGATGAAAAATATGAACCTAAAGCTGATCCTCAAAGGAGATTAAACCTGATAATGAAAGAATTTGTTAAAAAGGAAATCTTAAAATGGTTAGATGCTGGAATTATATATCCTATTTCAGATAGTGTTTGGGTAAGTCCCATTCAGTGTGTTTCAAAGAAAGGAGGAGTGATAGTTGAAGTAAATGAGTAAAATAAATTAATACCAACAAGACAAGTTATTGTTTGATGAATTTGTATAGATTATAGAAAATTAAATGCAGCCACTAGAAAAGATCAGTTTCATTTACCATTTTTAGACCAAATGTTGGATAGATTGGTTGGGCACAAATATCACTAATTTCTAGATGGATATACCGGATATCATCAAAATTTGATTGCACCTGAGGATCAAGAAAAGACAATGTTTACAAGCCCTCATGGAACATTTGTTTTTTATAGATTATCTTTTGGACTATGTAACGCACCTGCAACATTTCAAAGATGTATGATGTCAATTTTTAGTAATTTAATTGAACGTGGAATGGAAGTATTTATGGATGATTTTTCAGTATTCAAAACTTTGTTTGAATTATCTTTAAACAATTTAGAAAAGTTTTAGAACTATATGAAAAATCAAATTTAGTATTAAACTGGAAAAAATGTCAATTTATGATTGCAGGAGGAGTTGTCCTACTACGGTTAGAGGGGTACGAAGTTTTCTGGAACATGCTAGTTTCTATAGACGTTATATAAAATTTTTTTCAAAAATTACTAAGTCGTTATGTCAACCTTTAGAAAAGGATACAAAATTTAATTTTAATGATGAATGCATAAAAACATTTGAATTATTAAAATAAAAATTAATCACTACTCCTATAATAGTTCCACCTGATTGGGAGAAATCATTTGAAATAATGTGTGATGCTAGTGATTATGCCATTGGAGCTTTTTTAGGGCAAAGACATGATAAGTTTTTTAAAGTAATATATTATGATAGTAAAAAAAATATGATAGTAAAACTTTAAATGATGCTCAAATTAATTACACCACTACTAAAAGAGAGTTATTAGCTATTGTCTATGCCTTTGATAAGTTTAGACCTTACTTAATAGGAGCTAAATGTATAGTGCATACAGACCATTATGCTATCAAATGTTTAAAACAAAAGAAGGATGTTAAACCGAGATTAATTAGATGGATACTTCTGCTGCAATAGTTCAATTTTGTGGTAGTAGATAGAAAAGGAAATGATAATCAAATAGTTGATCATTTGTCTAGACTAGAATAAGAAATATTGACTGATTTTGTAAATGAAATTTTAGAAACATTCCCTGATGAACAATTGTATAACATGGATGGAAAGAATATATCATGGTATGTTGATATAATAAATTATATTGTAAGTGATATTCGACCACCTGATATAAAGAATCAACAATCAAATAAGTTTATTCATGATGCAAAATTCTAGTTTTGGGATGACCCATTCTAGTTTTGGTATGACCCATATTTATATAAATAGTGTAAAGATTTGATTATTAGAAGATATATGCCTTACAAGAAACTGAACAAATAACTCAACGATGTCATGATTCTAAATTTAGAGGACATTTTGGAACTAGAAGACTGCACATAATATTTTGCAAGCTGGATTTTATTGGCCTACTCTTTTTAGAGATGCTAATGAATATATTAAAACATGGGATCGGTGTCAGTAGGTAGGAAATATTTCTAGTAAAAATTAAATGCCTCTGAATTACACATTGCAAGTTGAAATTTTTGATGTGTGGAGATTAAATTTTATGGGACCACTTATGCCTTCATTTGGAAATTTAAATATATTGCTTGTTGTGGATTATGTATCCAAATGGATTAAAGCTATTGTTGCACCTAAATATGATGCTCGAGCAATTTCAAAATTCTTAAATAAAAACATCTTTACATGATATGGAATGTCGAGAGTGATTATTACTGATGGAAGATCCTATTTTAGGAATAAGAGGATCGAGAAATTAATTAAAAAATATAATATCATGCATAGATTCTCAACTGCTTATTATCCACAGACTAGCGGTCTAGCAGAAATATCAAATCGTAAAATAAAATGAATTTTAGAAAAGTCTGTAAATTTTGATAATCTGGATTGGTCTGCTAGATTAGATACTACATTATGGGTATACAGAGTTGCCTATAAAACTCTTATTGAAATGTCCCCATATATATTTATTTTTGGTAAAACATGTCACTTACCAACACTTACCATCACTTACCAATAGAGTTGGAACATAAAGCATTTTGGGCTATTAAGGAATTCAATTTTAATTTAAAGGATGCTGGTGAGAAAAGATTATTGCAACTCAATGATTTTGAAGAGATTATAAATGAAGCATATGATAATTCAAATATATATAAAGAGAAAATGAAAATATGGCATGATCAGAAGATTATAAGAAAGAAATTTGAACCTGGACAAGAAGTTCTATTATATAATACTAGATCGAGATTATTTCTAGGAAAACTGAAGTCTAGATGGTTAGGACCATTCAATGTGATCAAAGTCAATCATTATGGAGTTGTTGTTATTGAGGATCCTAAAACTGGAAAAATATTTAAAGTTAATGGGCATCGATTGAAACATTATTATGAAGGGCACATGCCACAATTTAAAGAGATTTTGATGTTGAGTCATCCTGAATAAACATTGGTACGTTGGGCTGACAACGTTAAACCAAGCGCTTTGTGGAAGGAAACCCATATATTTCTTAGTTTTTTTGTAGTATTTTGTTTTATAATTGCTATAATCTATTAGGAGCTGATAATACCTTAGAATATTACATAATATTATATATCATAAATCAAGACAAATGTTGGTATTGGACAAAAATTTGGAGATCAATTAAAACAAAAACAAAATGGATGTAAATTTAGCTTTGGCGCCGACGGCGCTAGCAGGGGTACTGACAGTGCCCAGTGCAACTTTAGTAGTTTGTGGAGTTTTTAGCGGACTTTGGCTGGATTTTGCTTATAAATAAACACCTAACAGTCTTTTTAAATGCATAAAAACTATTTTGGATGACCAAAGACTTCCAAATTTCAAAATCCATGGCTTCCAATTCGAAAAACACTTCAAGATATTAGATTTTCAATCGAAGAAAGTTCATCAGTTTTTAATCACAAAAGTTATATGAAAAAGTCATCATGAAGAAGAGACTTATCAAGGAGAGAGGCTTCATCAATCTTGGGTTTAATAACCCAAGTTTGCAAATTGAGGAAATCATAATACAGAGACGTTGGGAAGTTCTATGCTACACTACTGCTGCAGTAGTTGTTCCAGTGGTGAAAGAATTCTACACTAATCTTTGTGGAGTTAACCAGGGACTTGTCTTTATTCGAGGTAAGTGGGTGTCATTTACTCTGTCACGAATTAACAATATGTTTATGATAGAAAGTTTGTCAATCTATCACAACGCAAACTTTATTCCAACAAAGGATTTGATGTATGATGTGGACCAATTTCTGACTGATGAAAGTGATAATTGGGAAATCAGAGACGACGGGTACATTAGTTTCTCCACTTCACTGCTAAATCCAATATCTAAACAATGACATTTCTTCATCTCTGTGAAATTACTCCTTACAATGAGAATTAGTAAAGTAACAAAGGAAAGTGCAATTTTAAACTATTGTATTAAAATGGGAAAACCCTTTGATGTGGGATCAATTATTGTTAAATCTGTTTTGGGTTTGATAATCCATGGGCCTATATATGGATCGGGGCATCCTTCTACGATCTTCTTACTTTGCAGTCAATATCAAGTACTATATGAAAGATGGGAGAAAGTGTTATTACTCTGGAAGCCCATGGATCTTATTGATGCAAACTATATTGAAAATGGAAATGAAGCATTGGACATTATCTTGGATCAATCATCACTTGCTTCAACACTCTTAATGCCTTGTATAGTTGGAAGTTCATGAGTTTTGGAGAAGAAAATAAAGAAGGTATAAAGTGAGCTTCAAAACATCATGAATATAATAAAAAATATTTCTGATATTTGTGATCACTTAGATTTAAGGATAAAGGAAAAATTTGATCATACAGGATGAATTAAAGCTGGTTTGGTACAGATGCTCAAAGAATTAACGAATCGATGAAAATTTGACTGATCAATTCCCGTACCAACCATTCTATAATTTCTACGTGCATCATCATTCTATGGGAGATTTTAGAGGAGAAGACAGTAGTGAAGATGAAGACAAGTAATTTAGGAAGTTTGACTTTCTACTATTTAAAATTAATTGTGTTTTTAATGTATTTGAGTTGGATTTGCTTTGCTTTGAAACTCCTATCAATTTGATTGTGTGTATAGTTTACTTTTCGGAGTTCTATTATTGCGGCTTGATTTTGACACTGAATTATGTTGTGATTTACTTTATATATGTGTTGGTGGGATTGAAAATCTATTTTTGTAAAAATTTAGAATTTCATATATAAAATTTGGTTTTGTGTTGTTTGTAAAAACACTTGTTCATGGACTATTTAAGGATGATTTTTATTGTTAAAAAGACTAATTAAATGTTGGCGTGAATTGGTTGCAAAAAGGCAAAAAATTGAAATTTTCAGCTCTACATTGAAGGCGAAGAGTGGGCACTGATGGCTCCTGAGACCCGAAAGTCCCAAAATCCCTTAAAATTTTGTGATTTGCACCGTAAAAACATCATTTTTACCCCTTCGATCACCTTTAACTTTCGACTTACACCCCTTGGGCTTGCTAAAACTTGGATTTGAGAGGATTAGAAGACAAAAGAAGTTTAGATTTTATCTTCTCTCGGTAAGAGCTACACTTTGATAAAATTCACCTTGAAGAGAATCAACAAATTTTATCAATTACAGGGAGCTTGTCCTCGGTAAGAGTTCTTCACCAAGGATTTCTCCTACAGTGTCAAGATCTGAAATTTTAAAATTTTTAGGAATATTTTGAGAAAATCCTTCAGTGAAGAACTCTTACTTAATAAATTATTTCTTAGAACATTCCACATTGCGTTGCAATTTTTAGAATTTTCAGAATTTATTTGGATTTTATCATTTTTCTCAAAAATTGCAATGGGCAATGATAACAAGGATGAGCGAAGGAAAGAGGAAATTTGAATATGATGACCAAAGATTCATCAACTTCAAAGCCAGCATTTATTACAATAGTCTACTGAATATAAAGAAAATAATTCAGGATCGAGCATTGAAAAATTTGGGTGGTGAGTTGAGAGATTGATTATTGCTCGATGATCCCGACTTAATGCTTATGCACAGTATAGCAATAGTTCTGATGGTATTTTTCACTTATATTTCTTTATTTTGCAACAAAACCAAAAACGTGATCCTGAAGTAAAATAAGAATTTAACTTTTTCATTTATATATATTTATATTGGGATACTATGCAAGTATACATATCTTTATCAAGTAATATAGGACTTTTTGATTAAGACCTGAATATCGAACCCATAGGGAAGATTATTCAATATGCACTTTTTAGAAAGTTTTTCTAATTTTAAAATAATATTTACTTAAACTAAAAACAAGTTTTGTAGAAATTTAAAATTTAAATATTTTTGGTAATTTTGATATTTTAACGAAACAGTAACAACTTAAAAAGATAACTAAAGTTTTTGTAGAACAAAATTACTTAATATAAAAATATATTTCTTCATATCATAAATCAGCAATAAGTGTAGGAATTCTATTGTGGAAGTATGTAAATTAAGTTGTGCCAAATAGGAGCAATAATATTCTTTACCCTTATCAGAGATACTATAAAGAACATTCGCTAATTTAAAGTTTGAATAGTTCTGAAGACCGGCTAGGCAGAGAAGATACTAGCTCTCACTCTAGAGTTCCCTCGATT
>NW_018230716.1:189003-190148 GCF_001263595.1 Phalaenopsis equestris | reverse complement strand
TTCTCACAACAAATTTTAACATATGGATTGGCAAAATCAAGAAGTAAATGAAGTGCATGGATTTAAATCATCACAACTTCTTCCAACATTAAAGATCAATACTCTCCACAACTTCCATCCAAAACCTAATTACTTATCATTTTAAGAAGAAAGATAAAGAAAACTACTCATAGTCCATGGAGAAAAAAACCATACTTTAGTTTAACAAAAAAAATCATTGTCAAACCAACAACAAGTCTTGATTAAAACCAAAAGTAGTCTAAAACAAAAAGATAAAAACTTATCTCAAGTCCTCCGCCAAACTCTTGAAGTTCCTTTAAATCTCTTCTCGTTTACAATCACTCAAAACAAAACAACAAAAAGGATAAAGTAAATAAAAAGTGGTTCTTGAAAGTCTCTCCGAACTAACTCCCTAGAGAAGAACTTTCAAAACTTGCCAATATTTTCAGGACTCTTTTCTAAGTCCTCCCTTCTTTCTTTTATAATTTTCCAAGGGGTACCTTGGGATCTCTTCAAAATGTGTCTTAATTCGATGTATTTGCCCAAGAGAGGCATGCTTTCATGATAATTTTTGTCCATGGTGGTTACAACCACTTATTAAGCCAATGGGTGCCTCAAAAACCTCATCAAAATTTGTGAAAATCAATTTTAGAAAACCAATTTTACTCATTTAGTAACTGCCACTGGAGCTTAAGCGCGGGGTCTCGGTTCTTAGGTGAAGACTCGGGCGCTTGGCGCGACCTTCTCTGTTTAACCGGTGCTTAAGCACCGGATCTGGCGCTTAAGTCTATTTTACTGGCGTGTAAGCGCCAGTTCTGGGCACTTAAGTGCCACAGTTTTTTGCATACCTTCTTCATTTTTTCTCAAATATTGATCCTTTTTCACTCCTTTAAGCATATCTTTCCATTTTTACTTGTATCCAATAAAAACACAAAAGTACCTTCCATTAAAGCACAATATCTCAAAAATAGGTATAATATTTTAGGTGTTTCAAAATCTCCCAAACTCAAAATGTTACTTGTCCTCAAGTGACACTTTAATCTTTAAAAACCAAATATGTATATTCTGTATATGAGTTTCTTTAGGAGTTACTAAAATTTAGATTTAGAAATATAGTAGTCCAATTTAGAAAAAATAATTAGTAA
>NW_018230716.1:188147-188484 GCF_001263595.1 Phalaenopsis equestris | reverse complement strand
TTTTCTTACTCATTTCTAAAATCAAATTTTACTTCCCTAATATAACTTCATATACATAATCAATTTTTCTTTTAAAATTCAAATTCATTTGTAGTTCATTTGAGAACAAATAAAACTCAAGTTTTGAAAATGTTTTTCATCCCTCCCCCAAACTTAATTTTTTTTAACAGATTAAACAGTTTAGCATCAAATAATTATATAGGCAGGAATGAGAATTGAAATAACATGCTAACAGGAATTGTTACATCTCAGTTATACAAATATAATATTAAAGATAGGAGTAAAATTAAAATTAATTTTGATCAAATTTTCTTTATTTTAGTTTAACATGTAGAGA
>NW_018230716.1:180500-188132 GCF_001263595.1 Phalaenopsis equestris | reverse complement strand
GTAGAGATCCAATAGACTCCTAACAAGTGGGTATAAAAGCAAACAACAAACTAACATGATACAAAAAAAAATCCACGGTAGCAATTTTTGAATTTTAAAATTAAGATCTAAGCTAGCAAAATTTTTAACTTTAAGAAAAAAATACATAGAATTAAGTTAAGTTCTAAACTAACCAATCCACAGAACTAAAAACAAAAACAGTTACTACCCTAAAATTTTAGAAACAAAATACTATCTAACAAAATAATCACAATAATAATAGAACATAAAAATTCAAAACACAACATAAAACAAAGTCCACAACATCACATAACTGCATCTGTAGCAGTACTACATCACAGAGTCCATAACAAAACACAAACATAATAATACATCAAACCAAAGCAAGTCTAACACATCATCTCTCATCTCTACTCCTCTCTACTCTCAGAAACACCACTATACCATTTTTCTTTAGGCTCATAGTCAGGATAAAGAGGATATTGAGAAAATACTACTCCTGGGTCACCTCTAATCAGGCCCTCCGGAGCTGGGAATAATTTCTCCTTTAAGTCACTCTTTCTCTTATTATACCTGATTGTATGATCAGTAAAATGTTCTACATTTTGGAATTTATCAGCGGTAAAGTGGATATGAGTCATCATCTTCTGTAATAACTGCTCTTGAGTCTTAGTTGACTCACCTCGAGATGTAGAAGCATGTGAAGCAGATGGTCTTGATGAAGATGTAGCAAAGGTAGATGCACAGACGTCTCAAATTCATAGCTCCTAGGAAAACCTCCTCTTCGGCTAAAAATCGAATGCTTTAAATAAGTCTTCACATTCACATTCGTAATGGGCTTCAGAGGCAATAGAACTTCCTCCCAACTATCATACTTCACTCCAGCCTGCTTGCATAAAGAAAATATCAAGGAAGCTAATCCCATATCTGCAGTAGTAGCAATAGCAGTTGAACTGATGATAGTGTGATAGATCAAAGCCCCTATGTTGATGGGATTTCCCTCCTGAATACAATAATTCAACGTCACTCTCTCTCTGGTCACTTCACTGAGGTGATTTATACGAAGCAGAAGAGCAGATATAAAATAGTGCCAAGCCTTTGATGGTGCACACAACTTTGACGTTAGAAAAATTACTCTCCACTCATTTGTAATCTTCCAACAGTAAAATAAGATATGATCTCGTCCAATTCTGCTTCTGTAGGACTATAATTCGCATAAAAACACAGAGTCTCCAATGGTAAATGGTAAAACAAGTTGATTACCTCTAGAGTAAAGGTACCAACTTCTTTCGAACCATAACTCGATCGTCCTCAGCCTCTGGGAGATTTGCATAAAACTCCCTTACAACAGAAATTACAACAACAGTAGAGAAACAACAGAACTGTTCCCTCTATCGGTGGACTATCAGGTCTTCCACTTCTCCTCCTAGACTCTTAAAACATTGCTTCTGAATCAATTTTCGTAACTGTAGAGTGTCACTATATTGATCCTGAGCTTTTAAACTGACAAATTTGCTTGAATCAAATGGGCTCTTTCCTTTACTCCTTTACATTCTTAGTGTCATTCTACAAATTTGATAAATTTCAAAAATAACTTTAAAAATCAAGTTAAAATCACTAAACTAAGCTTCTAAAAGCACTAACTAAACTTCTCAAGCAATTTTCATAGATTTTTCTTCACTTTTCAACATGAATAGTGTATGGTGAAAATCCAAAATTGTTGCATAGAAGTAAAGCTCTTACCTTAAAGAACTTGGATCTAGCAAATCTCACTCGACTCCACCAAGAAATCTTCAAATTCTACTTGCCCTAGCCCTCAAAATCGTGAACTCGAGTTGAGGAAGATGATAGCTCACTCACGATTTTTGCCCCTTTGCTTTGATGGCTTTTTGGATTCGGACCAAAAATTCACTTTTAACCGTTTGTGAACCGATTTTTGTGAACCAGTGCTTAAGCGCGGGTAAGTGGCGCTTAGGCGCCTGCCTCTCAGGTTGGCTCATTCTTAAGCACGAGATGTAGCGCTTAGGCGCCCGTGCACAATTTTTAAAACTTCTAATATTAAGTAAAATGCACTATTAGCCTAAGTGAACCACCCTTAAATGATCTTAAACCAAATGCACTATTAGCCTAAGTGAACCACCCTTAAATGATCTCATAGCACTTAAATGACTATTTTTACTTCCTATAAGTCCCTTCTCTCTCAAAATTCTTCATAACAATTAATTCAATTTGAGGATAAAAATAACAAAAGTTTTCACAAAAACAAACTTATATTAATTCATAAACAAGTACAAACACATTTAGCACTTAGTTCTCTCTCCAAATAGTCTTGGATGTGAAAATTTTCCTAAGTACAAAACACTTAACACACATTTAAAATTAAACACAAACACTAAACACAAGACATATACACTAACACACTTAAAAACATGACACCAAATACACAATTCCTAACACTTAACTTAACGCCACTCTTTATTCGAAGGAATGAATTATTGGCTCTCAGTACTCTATCCAGGAATATAGAGTTGTTAAAACGGACGGTGGTGATGAGCTCTAATACTATCATCTTCGATCCACTTTTTCTCAAGGAACTTTGCCTTATCTGCTTCCTCTATATAACTAGTATGGTTAAATTGCATCTTAAGTTGCCACCCAATATATTCTAGATCAGCATGCAATTCAACTGCCTTAGTCTCTAATACAGATATAGTATTCTCCATCTGGTTGAACTTCTTGATATCCCTTCAATACTAACGGCTAAGAAACTGTTATACATCCCCTGTGCACTTTGACTAATGAACTTCTTCCTCATGGATTCTTCCTTCTTCTTCAAATTCATCTCCCATGAAGACATTTTCTCTAAATCTCTCTCTTTCTTAGACTTTTAGGGCTAAAAATAATTCGGGGTGAAATTCCTCACAAACCCCTTCTAGGCCTAATTCCCCTTCATAACTTTTAGGCAGCACTAGAAACTACCAGGACACGTTTATTCCAACTAAATTACAGTTACACCTTCTAGAAATCAAAATTTGCACATGTGATTAAATTTTCGCACTTAAGCGTCGGATATGGCGCTTAAGCGCGAGTGCCATCATTACTAGCACATAATAAACTCAAAAATACTACCCCAAATTTCTAAATCAGACTCAAAACAACAATCAAAGCAAAAACACACTAATAACAATGGGTTGTCTCCTAAAAAGAGCTTGATTATACGTCGTCAGCCTGACGTAATCAAAACAACAATCAAAGCAAAAACACACTAATAACAATGGGTTTTCTCCTAAAAAGCACTTGGTTTTACGTCATGCCCAACGTAACCAGTGCTCATTCTACTTGACCCAACATCATTCCATCATTATATTTATGATGATCCCCTATATAATAAGGTTTCATTCTATGTCCATTCACTTTAAAAGTTTTCTCAGAATTAGGATCTTTAATATCCACAACTCCATATGGATAAAATTTTATCAAAATAAATGGGCCCATCCACCTGCACTTAAGTTTGCCTGGAAATAACCTTAAATTTGTATTATATAGCAAAACCTGTTGTCCTTATTCAAAATTTTTAGTAAGAATCATTCGATCATGCCACATTTTCATCTTTTCTTTATAAATCTTAGCACTCTCATAAGATTCATTCCTTATCTCTTCAAGCTCATTTAATTGTAACAATCTAAATATTAGCCTATATGGGGACATTCCTATAGGAGTTCTATATGCAGTCCTATAAGCCCACAAAGAATAGTCAAGTTTGACTGAACAATCCATTTTTATTGGATTCATAGATTTTTCCATAATTCTTTTAATTTCCCATTTGGATAATTTAGTCAAACCACTTGTCTTAGGATGATAAGCAGTAGCAATCCTATGATTTATATGATATTTCTTTAATAACTTCTCCATAATGGCATTTCTGAACAGACTTACCCCATCAGTAATGATAACTCTCGGCATCCTAAATCTACAAAATATGTTCACTTTCAAAAATTTTGCAACACTTTGAGCATCACATCGACGTAAAGCAACAGCTTCTAATATTGCCTACTCTTTGACATCTATCACAAGTTTTGATATAAACATTAACATCTCTAAAAACTATAGGCCAATAAAATCCAGATTGTAAAATTTTGTATGATGTTTTATCAACACCAATATGTCCCCCAAAATTAGAAATATGACATTTTTGGATAATTTTAATGTTTCTTATAATGGTACACATCTTTGAATGATCAAATCCTTTCCTTGTTTATATAAACATGGGATATCCCAAAAATAAGCCTTAGCTTCAAAAATAAATTTCCTCATCTGTTGGTATGTCATTTCATAGGGTTTAAGATCACTAAAAATATAGTTCACAATGTCAGCATACCACGAAACACACCACTCATTTACAGTGAACAATTTTTCATCTAGAAAATGTTCATTAACTTCCTTTTTAAAACAGAGTGGTTTTCTAAATCAAACCTGGACAAATGATCAACAATTTAATTTTCAGTTCCCTTCTAATCTACTATTTCAAAATTAAATTCTTGTAAAAGAAGAATCCATCTTATAAGTATCGGTTTAGTATCCTTTTTTTTTCATTAAGTACTTAATAGTTGAATGATCTATATGCGATATACAATGAGTTCTAATCAAATATGATTGAAATTTATCAAAGGCATATATTATTTCTAATAACTCTTTTCAGTTGTTATATAATTAATTTGAGTTTCATTAAGAGTTTTACTAGCATAGTAAATAACTTTGAAAATTTTATCATATCTTTGTCCTAAAACAACTCCAATAGCTTAATCACTTGCATCACACATAAGTTCAAAAGGTTTTTTCCAAATTGATGAAACTATAATTGAAACTATAATTGGTGCATCTTTTCATAATTTAAAAGCATTTAGGCATTCCTCATCAAAATTGAAAATAGGCATTTCTCATCAAAATTGAAAATTGCATCTTCCTCCAGTAAATGGAATAAAGGCTTAGCAGTCTTAGAAAAGTATTTAATATATCGCCTGTAGAATCCAGCATATCCTAAAAAACTCCTAATTTCCCTTACATTTGTTGGATAAGGTAAATTAGAGATCACTTGAATTTTCGGAGGATCTACTTCCATACCATTTTCTGATATTTGATGACCTGATATCATTCCTCTTGCTACCATAAATTGACATTTTTCTCAATTAAGGACTAATTTTTTTTCTTCACAACACAAGAACTTTAGATAAATGTTCTAAACAAGAGTCAATTGAAGTTCCAAACACTGAAAAGTCATCCATAATGACTTCAATCCCTTTTTCAATTAAATCACAAAAAATTGTTATCATACATCTTTGAAATGTAGCAGGGCATTACATAAAGCAAAGGGCATTCTTCTAAAAGCAAAAGTACCATAAGGACTGGTAAATGTTGGTTTCTCTTGATCCTCAGGAGATATGTGACTTTTGTGATAACCGGTATATCCATTCATAAAACAAAAGTATTTATGCCTATCTAGTCTATCCAGCATTTGAACTAAAAAGGGTAATGGAAAATGATCTTTCCTAGTGGCAAGATTTAATTTTCTATAATTAATGCATATTTTCCACTTTGTAACTTTTCTAGTAGGTATTAACTCATTATACTTAATTAACAGTTATAGTTACTCCTCCTTTCTTAGGAACACAGTGAATTGGACTAACCCATTCACTATCTGAAATAGGGTAGATAATTCCAGCATCTAACCACTTTAAAATTTTTTTCTTAACAACCTATTTCATAACAGGATTTAATCTCCTTTGTGGATCAGCCTTGGGTTTGCAGTTTTCTTCCAGATTAATTCTATGCATACAAATTGAAGGACTGATTCCTTTAATATCAGCAATTGTCTATACGAAGGCTTTCTTAAAATTTTTCAAAATTGTCATCAGCTTTTCTTCTTCTTCCTTTGTTAACTTCGAGAAAATTATAACAGGTAAAGTAGAGGAATCTCCTAAAAAGGCATATTTTAAATGTTCAAGAAGTAATTCCAACTCATTCAAGTTATGGAGGTTTTTCAATAGATGGACAAAATGATATATATTTGTCTATCGTGTCCAAAATTTCAAAACTTTCTTGAACATAACTTGAATCTTCCTTAAAAAAGGTTTACACATTGATCTAATTCCACTTTTTTCTCATGTTCCAAATCTTTTTCTTTAGATTTTTTTTCATAAGTAGTCTTGAAATGGCATTTGCTTGGATATCTTATAACATCCATTCTATAGCATTCATCACCTTTACCTTTTGCAGGGTATTTCATTGTTTTGAAATGTTAAAGTAACAGTTTGATCATTGACGAGCATTATTAATTCTCCTTTCTGCACAACTATCATTGCTCTTCCTGTGGCTAGGAAAGGTCTCCCAAAAATGATAGCTATCTCTTTATCTCCTCCATATCTACCACAATGAAATCAACAAGAAAGATAAATTGATCCACTTTCTCTAGGAAAACTTCTATAACTCCTTTAGGATAGGTTATTAAACGATCTGCTAACTTCAGAGTTACAGTAACAGAGGTTATTTCTCCTAATCCCAATCTTTTAAATATTGATAATGACATAAGGTTAATGCTTGCACCTAAATCACATAAAGCTTTCCCATAAAATTCGTCTCCTATTGCACATGGAATTGTAAAACTACCAGGATTTTTAAGCTTTTCAGGAAGTTTCTTCTGAATTATAGCACTGCACTCCTCACTAAGTACAACAGTCTCATTATCTTCAGGCTTCCTTTTTCTGTTGAGAATTTCATAAACTTTACATAGCTTGGCATTTGTTCTAAGGCTTCAACAAATGGAATATTGATTGTAAGGTTCTTAAATATTTCCAAAAAAATTGAAAATTTCTTATCCAACTTCTATTGTCAAAGTCTCTAAGGAAATGGAGGTATGGTTTTTTCTAAATCAATTTTTGGCGGAGAAATAGGTCTTTCAGAATCTTTCAGAGTGTCCTCTTTTGATTCTTCAATTTCTTCTCTCTTTACTTCAATCTCTTTTTGAACCCTACCTTCCAACTCTCTTCCTCTTCTAAGTTGTACAGCTTTAACTTGCTCTTTATTATGCTCTTTTGGATTTGATTCAGTATTACTAGGAAGTGTACCTTAGGATCTATTACTAAATGAAATTGCGATTTGTCCAAGTTGATTCTCAATATTTCTAATTGCAGCTTCTTGACTTTGTAACTGATTACCCATTTGTAACACTACTTCTTCCATAGACAGCTTCTTATCCTTAAATTGTGTATTACTGTTGATTCCTGGAGGATAAGTAGATCTAGAATTATTATTACCTTGGTTGTTCTAGTTTCCTAATGTGTTTACTTGGTTGTTCCCCATTGCTAATTATTACCACCTAAATTAATATTCCAATTAAATTTGGGATGGTTCTTCCAACCTGGGTTATAATAATTGGAATATGGGTTATTCTGCTTATTATTTATGGCATTCAAAGTCTCTAATGATGTTTGAGAATCTACCATTTGGCTTAACAAATTCTCTTCAATCATGGAAATTGGTTGAAAAAAATTCATTCCAAATTGGTCTAACTTCTTTGAAATTACAGCAACTTGATTTGCTAACATAATAAATGCATCAGATTCATGAATATTGGCT
>NW_018230716.1:178544-180348 GCF_001263595.1 Phalaenopsis equestris | reverse complement strand
GTTTGAATTATTAACCAATCTGGTATAGCATGGTGTGGACACTTTATTAAGAGCTCTTTAAATCTTTCACATGCTTCATAAATAGATTCCCCTTCAAACTGATTAAAAGATGTAATATCATTTCTAAGCTTCGCAATTTTTTATGGTGGAAAATATTTATCAAGGAATTTTTGTGTTAAATCACCCCAAGTTTTGATAGATCCAGGTGCTAAAAAAATTCAACCACATCTTAGTTTTATCCCTCAATGAGAAAGGAAATAACCTAAGTCTTATGGCATCATCTGAAACAACATCATATTTAACAGTAGCACACAATTCTAAAAAATTTGTAAGATGTAAATTTGGATCTTCAGTTGGTGATCCCCCAAACTGATTATTTGATGTCATTTGGATAATAGCAGGTTTAAGCTCAAATGAATTAGCCACTACAGTAGGTTTTTGAATACTACATTGAAGTTCATCCATCGTAGGGTTGGCATATTCTCTTAAAAGTCTAAACTCTTGATGAATTTCAGGATTTTGATTATTTTGGTTTTCCTATTCTGTAATTTTTTTGGATTTTTCAAGATTTTTATTTTTTTCGATTTTTCTGATTTTTCTAATAGTTTTTTCTAATTCAAAATTGTAGGGCATTAGTCTTTCAGAACCTGAACTACGCATACACTAACATGAAATAAAATGAAATAAAATAAAACATACAAAATAAGATAAAATATTTAAAGTTTAAATAAGACTTTCTAAAAATAGAAATTTACTTAGTTTTCGATCCCCGACAACGGTGTCAAAATCTTGATCCTGACTTAATTCTTATGCACAGTATAGTGATAGTTCTTATGGTATTTTTCACTTATATTTCCTTATTTTGCAACAAAATCAAAAATTTGATCTTGAAGAAAAATAAGAATTTAACTTTTTAATTTATATATATTTATATTTTGATACTATGCAAGTATATGTATCGTTATCAAGTAATAAATGACCTTTTGATTAAGACTTGAATATCGAACCCATAGAGAAGATTAGGCAATAAGCATTTTTTAGAAAGTTTTTCTAATTTTAAAAAGATAATTACTTAAACTAAATAAAAACAATTTTTGTAGGAATTTAAAATTTAAATATTTTTTGTATTTTTTGTATTTTAATGAAACAGTAACAACTTAAGAAGATAACTAAAGTTTTGGTAGAAGAAAAGTACTTAATATAAAAATATCTTTATTCTTATCATGAATCAGTAATAAATGTAGGAATTCTGTTGTGGAAGTATGCAAGTTGTGTTGTGTCAAATAGGAGCAATAATATTCTTCACCCTTACTAGAGATGCTATAAAAAGCATTAACTAATTTAAAGTTTGAATAGTTCTGAAGACCAGCTAAGTAGGGAAGATACTAGCTCTCACTCTGGAGTTTCCTCGATTCCCTCCTCCTGAGGAACCTGAAGGCTAACTCTCTCTTTAGTTTTTAAACACTAAGACCCAATTGGGGATTTTAGTCTGTCACCCTAAAGAATCTCCAATTCTACACCCATTAATGAATATTTCTCTATTTATTTGCATTATTTTTCTTTACCATTAAAATTTTTAATAAAAAACAACCTCATGTGATTCTTTCCAATTTTTGACTGAGGCAACATCATCCCGGTTACCGGCTCCGTTCTTACATGTTCTCACAACACATTTTAACATTTGGATCGGCCCAATCAAGAAGTAAATGAAGTGCATGGATTTAAATCATCTCAACTTCTTCCAACATTAAAGATCAATACTCTCCACAACTTCTATCCAAAACTTAATTACTTATCATTTTAA
>NW_018230716.1:170466-178287 GCF_001263595.1 Phalaenopsis equestris | reverse complement strand
AAGAACTTTCAAAACTTGCCAATATTTTCAAGACTCTTTTCTAAGTCCTCTCTTCTTTCTTTTATAGTTTTCCAAGAGATGCCTTGGGATCACTTAAAAATGTGTCTTGATTAGATGTTTTTGCCCAAGATATGCATCCTTTCATGATAATTTTCATCCTTGGTGGTTACAACCACCTATTAAGGCAATGGTCAAAAACCTCTTCAAAATTCATGAAAACCAATTTTCTTGTCTAGTAACTGTCACTGGAGCTTAAGCACGGGGTCTCGGCGCTTAGGTTTGGCCTTCTTCTATTTAACAAGCACTTAAGCGCCGGATCTGGCGCTTAGGCTCCAAAACTCTTTTGCACAATTTTTCACCTTTCTGCTCCAAATTTGATCCTTTTTCACTCTTTTAAGCATTTTTTCCATTTTTATGAGTACCTGCAAAAAAAATAAAAAAACCTTCCCTTAGCGTAGTATCTCAAAAATAGGTATAAAATGTGTCTAAAAATATTATATATTTTATGTGTATCACTCGACAATGGGTAAATTTTTGTTACTTTACTATTGAGGTTTGTGATTGGCATGGTCAGGGAGTGTTATACCAACTTTAGGGAGACTTATGATGAAACTTCTGATGACCACTTCTATATTTGTGGTAAAATGGTTGAATTCACCTCGAGGAGGATCAACAAATTTTATCAGTTACAAGGAGCATATCACTGTGAGTACAATGCATTCTCTGCTACGAATGACGCCTTGGATGAATTTATTTCATTTCTTACTGATAGGAGAGGAGCATCGAAGGTGAAGAATAATGCTAAGGTAAACTTCCTTACTTCTATGTTAAATGTAGTATCCAAAGCTTGACATTACTTTATATGGACCAGAATGATACCTACATACCACCATAGTGAAGTTACTAAGGATAGAGCCATCCTGAACTTCTGTATCCAACAGATGAGTAGCATAGATGTTGGCTCTATTATAACCTTTGTTCTATTGCTATGGGTAAGATGACTGGTGGGTTAGGACACCCTGCCCTGATTTTCACATTATGTGATCAATTAAGAGTTGATCTTAGAAATGAGGAGGAAAGGATTGAGCCTCTTAGACTTATTAAACAAGCAAATATTAAGACATATGAATCTCATGTTGGATGGAGAACGGGAAGTAGGAGTTGGGATATTCCTTCTACTTCTAGTACCACTACTCTCCAGGGACATATAGAGCAGATGATGATCTAGCAGGGAGATATCTTAAGGATGGAGAGTAGGATTGAAAATTTAGAGGCCAGGAATGTGCATACTGCTGATTTAACAAGATAGAAGTATAAGTATGATGCGGCATATGATGATGCTATGGTTAGATACATGAGGGGTGACCACTTAGTACAATTGCCTAGTCACCCTATCTTTACCCCTTATCAGCAACATAACTTTGATGTAGAAGAAGAAGAAGAAGAAGAAGAGGATGAGTGGAGATGTCTGCTTAGTCACAGTTCTGATCTTTTATTTAGTTTATATTTTTTGCACTTTGCTGTTTTTATTATTTAGTTTGTAGAGTGTGATACTTTGATTTTTGAATGTTGTGTTGTGAACTCTACCTTGTAGCTTTTCATATTAGCACCTACAATATTTCAGAGTTAAGTTTCAAAATCAGAACCTTCAACAGGTAAGTCATTTCCTTATGTATTAAATGTTTTCATTCACCCTATATTTTCAGTTTTTCATGCTTAATCTTTTAAACATTTAAGTTTGGGGGGGTGAAGAAAAGCTGCTTTTTAAGGAAAGAAACTTAATTTTAGTTGTCCTTAATTAGCTATCTTTTAAATTTTTTAATTTAACATGACCTTTAGTATTAGAGTCTAATTTTAGATAAATATATTTGTGTTTCTAAATATATAGTGAGCTTAAGTAAAAATTTTCAATGATAAAGGTTAATTCCAGAGATTAAGGTATTTGGTATGAGAGAATAAGACTATGTTTTTCCATTTTAAGTAAAGGAATTTGTATTTTTGAAATATCCAGAATCTTAGAGTTTCATGTAAAAAGAAAAGATTGAAACTTTATTCAAAATCTTTAAAAATCTTCAAAGTTAATATGAATTTATAAAGTGAAGGAATGTGAAACGTTTTTAACTTTAAGAAGGGGATACTGAAGTTATAAATTATTAAAGGCTATCTAGATAGAGTAATCCTCACATGAAAAAGAAAAAGAAAAGAAAAAAGTTTAATCCTCACATGAAAAAGAGAAAGAAAAGAAAAAAGTTAAAGAAAAAAAAAGAAAAAGAAAAGAAAAGAAAAATATGTGAGGAGAAGCTTGAGGAGATGCCTAATCAAAAACTGGTTTCACTTGAATCAACTTAAGGAAGACGGCTTTACTACATTCACTAAACTTGTATTTAAGCATTAGCATATTTAATAGTAAAGTTTTCATGAAGTTCTTTTTCATATGGATATTTTAAGTGGTTTTAATATGACAATTTATAATTTTCTTTGAAAAGAACAGATAATAAGGAATCTTAGACTTGACTACTAGATATTCTTATACCTTTAGTATTAACTTGAGTTATTTTAAATTTTTCTTAAATTAAGCTATGATATTTATTAGACCAAAATATGGAAATCTAGAAGTTTAACTCTTTGCCATAAGTCATATTTTATGTAGTAAAGTAGTCACTTGAGGACAAATAACATTTAAGTTTGAGGGACTTTGATCCAAAAATATATGCATTTTTAGACCTATATTTTATACTCACTTTTGGTGATATTGCACTTTAAAAGAATGTATTTTTCATGTTTTATTGCAAGTTGATGATTTTTAGCACTTTCAGCAAAAAGGATGGAATTTGGAGTTAAAATGACCTTTTGGAGAGAAATACTCAACGCCGACGGTGCTAGCATAGACGCCAAAGTCGCCAGCATGAATGAAGGAGTCCAAAATAGCGTGGGCACTAACAGTGTCAAACTGTGAGCCGATGGCCCCATTTTACAGAAAGCTTCAAATTAATTTTGGGCCACTGGCACCGACGGGTTCAGCATGGGCATCGACGGCACAAATGTCGGTGCTGGGTGAATTTCTAGAAGATTAAATGAATTTGGTTGCTTTTTAAAGAGTTACTTAACACAACTCTTGGAAAACTGACATTATGCTCGATTTAGAGCAAAAATTAATCAGAAAAATAAGTCCCTTAGTGTCTCAATATTTTTTGCTAGTGTTCATCGTGCGTATTGCGTAGTGGGTTGAGTCTTGAGTCAGTTCTATGAGTTTGATGGTGAGTCTAAGTGTGATTTCTCCTCTAAGAGTTGTTGGAGAGGAAAAGAAGTGGGAGATTTCTTATTCCTTACATCTTCTAAGAGAGAATCAAGAGTCCTATAAAGAGAGAAAGAGACTTAAGAGGAGCTTCAAGGGATTTGTTTTGAGGAACAGTTACAGATAAGTGGTGTTTGTTTATTATTGTTGTAAAACTTTCTTTTATTTATGAAATTTGTGTTTTGCTCTATCTCCCTCATGAGTTCTAAGTAGTCTTCTTTGTCTTTCTCCATACTATAAGATATGGTGAAATAAAGAGATAATTTGGATGTGCCATTTTAAAATATAAAAATAAATTTTGATGATTTTTTCACTCCATTCTTAATTTACTTTTTGATTTGGTCAATTGAAATGTCAAAATCTGTTGTGAAACATACGATCCAGGAAATGGAGTACGAGTTCTACAACAAAGTGAGAATCACATTTGATTCCATGAAGAGTGTTTTGTTCATGAAATTGGGTGCAAATAAATAGAGAATTATACATTACTGGGCAAAGAATTGGAGATTTTAGGGTGACAGACTAAAATCTCCAATTTGGTCTTAGTGTTTAAGAACTAAAGCGAGAGTTAGCCTTCAGAGGAAGGTAAGTGGGAGCTCTGGATTGAGAGTTTGTATCCTCCTAGCCTAACCACTAATTTAGGGACTAAACCTAAGATTAGCCAATGATTCTTTATAACACTTTATAACACTTGACTAAGGTTAGAGAATTAAAACTGCTCATATTTGGCACAATACAAATTCAAACCATTTACCTCTCTCATTTAACATAAAACTCATTATAGTGGGAAAGATGCTTTCTTATATTTGATAACTTCATCACAAAAATATAAAGATAATTTAGTAGTAATTGTTTAGCTTTGCTTTATAATTTTGTTAGTAGTTAGTAATTTAGTTTTGATAGCACCCTAAACATTTGAAATTAGTGTCGTAGATTTTCTTTATCATTGTGAATTTCCTGATTTAAATTTCCATTACGAGTTTACACCTTCCTCGTGGGATTGATATTTGGGGATTAATCAGAATACCTGGTATTGCTTGATAACTATTACTTGATAACGAATGATAACGAAACATATACTTGCATAGAATCCCAACATTAATTGCTTCAATTTCTTATTCATCAATAATGAATCATGTTTGGACATTTTTGCAAAGTGGAGTCATCTTTATTTTTTTACACATCTATAATTTTGGGATCAGGCCTCGATTGGGTGCTTGCTAAAGCTTGAATTGAGTCCAGAGAGCTCCTAAATGAAGCCTTGAACCAAGGTGAATTGCCCAGGTATGATTTCGACCAAGGTCGATTTTGGGTGTTGATCAAATTCTATGTTGGGGTAGTCTGGTGATGGGGATTTTATGGGGGATCTTCTTCTTTCACTTAGGGGATAGTGTGGGTGTAATTAAGTTGACTTTGGTGCACTCTGGAGCTATGGGGGATTATATTTTAGTTTGGGCTGATTTTTGAGATCCAAAATTATGCACATGCAGTGGGTTAAAAGGCTGGAAGATGGTTGTATTGAACTCAAAAGGTCTTGAAGAAGATTTGGGAATAATTTTTCATGGTCTCCCCAAGGAATTTCAACAACTCCTCCCTTGACCGTGGCCATGGTGGCTCTCAGGCAAAGATGAGGTGGCTAGGATGTTGCCTAGGTGGAGGTCAGAAAGGTTCCAATGGCCAATTGGATTGGTTCCACCTAGATGGGTTTAATTTTGAGTTTTAGCCTTGGTGAGGCTCTTGGATTTGGGTTTTTCGGCAGCCAAGGTGGCTGGTCGGCTAGGTTCAGGTCACCATCCCACTGAGGATGATCAGTGGTGGGAAAATGTGAAGCCAATTGGGTTTTTTCCTGGGTAAGGGTGATTAATTCAAGTGAAAAGGGCTATTGGGCTAGATTCAGTCAACCATGCGTCTAGCCCCATTGGAATGGGCTTGGGTGGCTCCCCATGGCTGACCAAGATCAGGTGAGCCCGCTGAAATGGTGTGCAGAAGTCCTCATCCATTGGATTTGGTTAAAAAAGGATTAGAGTGTATCATTAAGAGGGTTAAATCGTTTTTAAGGGAGCTTGAAAGTGGCTCCTTCTTTTGTCATTAATAGCTTGGTGAGGTGGCAAAGGCTCATATGGCTCACCTATGGCTTGGGGATGGCTTCATGTCTTTTCCTTGGCTTAGTCAATATACATGAGAAGTGAGTTTTCAATTTATGGGGTACTTTTGTGGATTTTCTCATGAGGCTTGATTTGGAACTTGATTTGGAATGTTTTGATCTTGAATTTAAAACTTAAGGAATGATTTTCATTAAAAGAATGATGAGAAGAAAAATTTTTATGTGGGCTTTGGATTTGGGCTTTTAGAATTAAATGTGGTGGGCTTGGGTTTTAGATATGGATGTGAATTTGGGCTAAACTTTGGGTCAATTAAATGTTTAATTTGGTGTAGAGAGATTTCATGAATATTTTTGAAAGGATTTCAAGTGATTTTGATCAATTTGGTGGAATTTGAACATAGAGTCAAGTTGGGGATTTTAGGTTAGACTTGGGTTTGGGTGAAATTTAGCTTGCAATTGGTTCATATTGGGTTTGCATTTGGTTTCAGTTAGTATTATGGATGTTGAATTTTGGTTTGGATTTGAAATTAGGCAAGATTGGGGTCAATTGGCTTGACATTTGGGCTAATTTAGGAAAATTGGACCTTTAATGGCAATTTGGGGCTTTTGGTCAAAATGGGTCAAATTGGCCAAATTGGGTCAATGTGATGGTTCAAAATTGAAAATGGGAATATTTGGGATGATTTTGAAATTTTTTGGAGTTTTTGGAATTTTTGAGTCATGAGGGGCATTTTGGTAATTTTTGGCAATTTTGGGCTACTTTGGAAATTTTATAATTTTGGTCAATTTGAGTAGTGGGGAATGGTTTGAAATGATTTTTGGATAAATTTGGGTGCTTTGGGTAATTTTGGGAATTTTGACGAAAATTAGGGTTGTAGGGGTATTTTGGTAATTTTGATGGGAGTTTGGGCTAGGATGGGCAAGTAAGCCATAAAGCCATATCAAACTAATAGGAGCCATATGGGGATTTATTTTGGATGTTCAATATGTTGGTCCTAACCTTCTTAGCCAAGGGATAGGGGTTTGGGTCCATGATCCGACTTTTTTGATTGCGATAGATTTTGTAAAATTTAATTAAATATAATCAATTAATATTTGGATTCTACGCAAGTATAAGTATCATTATCAAGTAATGATGGACTTTCTATTTAAGCCCCAAATATTAATTTCTCTTAGTTGTTTTCAAATTTTTCTAATAGTACGTTCTAATTCTAATTCGTAAGGCACTAAACCTTCAGATCCAATTTTCGCATAAACAAATAAAGGAAGCAAAGTAAAACACTCTAATAAAAATATTTCTTTTTGAATTTTTGATTTGAATTTTTGATTTTTATTATTTTTTTAATAATAATAATTTTAATGGTTTATATATTATCTCTAAATTTCCTAATTTATCAAAACTATTTAATTCAACAGTTACCTTCCCCACGCAATGGCGCCAATAACTTGATCCGACTTTTTTTTGTTGCGATAGAATGTGTAAAATTTAATTAAATGTAATCAATTAATATTTAGATTCTACGCAAGTATATGTATCATTATCAAGTAATAATGGACTTTCTATTTAAGCCCCAAATATCAATCCTACAGGGAAGGTTTAAATTGGAAATGACAAATTTGCTAGGAAATTCACAGAAAGTCAATTGAAATCATTGTCACTAATTTCAATTGTTGAGATGTAATCAAAATTAAATTTCTAAACTATTATCAAATCAAATATGCAAAATTTAAAATAGTAAATACTAATCTATTAACTCTGTTTATGTAACGAAGATTCTTATGTGAAAAAACATCGTTCCCACTACAATGAGGCTACGGCAAAATGAGATGAGATAAATGTTCATAATATGTATTGTACCAAATAGGAGAAATTTTAATACTCTATAGTGCATAGAAAATCATTAGCTAATCTCAGTGTTTAGTCCCTGAATTCGTGACTAGGCTAGGAGGATATCGGCTCCCACTTCCCTTCACCTGAAGGCTAGCTCTCGCTTCAATTTTTAAACACTAAAACTGAATTGAATATTTTAGTCTGTCACCCTAAAAGTTCTCCAATTCTACACCCAACAAAGAATATTTCCCTATTTATTTGCACTTAATTACAAAAATTATGTTCTTCTTCATGGAATCAAATGTGATCCTTACTCTATTGTAGAACTCATACTCCATTTCTTGGATTTTATATTTCACAACAAATTTTAACAATTCAATTGGTCAGAGCAAAAAGTGAATTAAGTTCAGAGTTGAAAAATCATCACAATTTATTTTACAATTTAATGCAAGGTGAATTAATTATATATTTTTTTAATTATTTATTTCTTTTTCAAACAGAGTAGGGAGAAAGATAGAGGGAACTAATCAGACTTCATGAGAAAGAAATAACAAAACACAAATTTCATATATTAAAGAAAGTTCATACAAC
>NW_018230716.1:166334-170347 GCF_001263595.1 Phalaenopsis equestris | reverse complement strand
GAAAGTGTTACACTAAAGCTCACCATAAAAACTCTAAACTATGAAAGAAAAATCATTAATTAACTACAATATGGAAGTGATGAAAGCAAAATAAAAAATTGACTCTAATATGGTAGTGGAATGGAATGATGGTAGAGGAGTGAAAAATGTAGAGGAGCACTTTTTCTGATGAAATTCGGCCCCAAATAGAGCCCAAGTTCGGTTCTCCAAGAGGTGCCTCCAAGAACTCTTCAAAAAATCATCCAAATACATCAAACCTTCTAGAAATGGGGTCTACACCACCTTTGGCATCTTCGGCGCTAGTCTCGCACCGTCGGCGCTGGTCTGGCATTGTCCATGCTGGTCTAGCGTCATCCGTGCCGAGTAAAAAATCTCTGCATTAATTTGTTCTGCATCATCGAAGCTGCCCTCGGACCTTCTAGAAATGGGGTCTACACCACCTTTGCCATCTTCTCCCCCACCTTTGCCATCTTCGGCGCTAGTCTCGCACCGTCGGCGCTGGTCTGGCGTCGTCCATGCTGGTCTAGCGTCATCCGTGCTGAGTAAAAAATCTCTGCATTAATTTGTTCTGCATCATCGAAGCTGCCCTCGGAGCTGCCGGCGCTGAGCATTTCTTCAAAAACGTCATTTTGACTCCAAATTTCATCCTTTTTGCTTTCTTTTTGCTTTAAGCCCTAAAAATCAGCAACCTAAAGAAAACATCAAAATACCTTCCATTAAAGTGCAATATCATCAAAAATAGGTATAAAATATGGGTCTAAAAATGTATGTATTTTTGGTGTATCAAAATCCCCCAAACTTACATGTTACTTGTCCTCAAGTAACTCCTTTACTACATAAAAAAATATTACTTATGATAAAGACCTTAACTTTTAGACTTCCATATTTTAGTTTTCCAAATAAAATAGTATAACTTAAGAGAAATTCAAAACAACTCCATTTAATACGAAAGGTGTAAAGATATTCAATAATTATGTCTAAGGTTTCTAATCCTCTATTTCTTTCAAGAAAAATTACAATTTGTTATATTAAAGTCACTTAGCAAATTCATATGAAAAAGAACTTCATAAAACTATATTAATAATTAAGTTAACATTCAAATAAAAAGGTTAGAAAATGTGTCCAAGTCTTTTTCCTTAAGTTGATTTAAGTGAAGCCAATTTTTAATTAGGCATCTTCTCAAGCTTCTCCTCGTATCTGTTCTTTCTTTTTTTTTCTTTTCTTTTTCTTTTTTTTTTCTTTTCTTTTCTTTTTCTGAGGATTACTATATCCGGATAGCCTTTCATAATTTTGAACTTCACTATTCTATTCTTAAAGTTAAAAACTTTTTACATGTCTTCACTTAAAAAATTTATATTAACTTAAAGATTTCATAAAGTTTAATTCTTTTCTTTTTACATGAACCTCTTTAAGATTTTTAATACTTCAAAAATAAAAATTTCTTTTATTAAAAATAGAAAAAAACATAGTCTTATTCTTAGCCCCAAGAATTAACCTTTATTATTGAAAATTTTTACTTAAATTTATTATATATTTAGAAACATAAATATAGTTTTCCAAAGTTAACTCCTAATACCAAAGGTCATGTTAAATTTAAAATTTTGAAAATATAGTTAAGTGAAGACAAATAAAATTAAGTTCTTTTCTAATAATGATATTTCTTCTCCCCTCAAACTTAATTTTTTTAAAAGATTTTTACATGAAGAACTTTAAAAATGAAGGGTAAAAGAAAGCATTAAATACATAAAAAATTCATACTTATTAGAGATTCTGATTTTTTAACATAAATTTTGAAATACTGCAGGTGCTAATAAGAAAACTACAAGGCTAAAAACATTAAACTGCACATAATACATATAAAATTTGCTGAGAAAGAACTAATCACAATACATTACAAAGTGCTGAAAATAACAACAAAACTAATCTAAATTCTAAAAATGAAAAGAATTTTCCACATTACAGCTTAACATAACATAACAAACAAAGTCTCAAGAACATCACAACACAAACAATACAATCACACAATACAAACATAAACAAAAAACAAAATAGATCACTAGTCATTATCTTCCTCATCATAAATATCTAATTTTTGCTACTGATATGGAGTATAAGTAGGGTGAATAGAGAACTGAGCTGTATGGTCACCCCTCAGATATCTCACTAAAGCATCATCATAAGCAGCATCATAATCAAATTTCTGGTGAATCAGATCATCAGTGTGAGCATTTCTGGCCTCCATATTCTACATCCTATGATCCATCCTCAAAATATCTCCCCGTTGAATCATCATCTGGTCTAACAACTCCCTGTTGCTGGGGTCACTTGAAGTATTGTTGCTGATATGGAGTAAACACAGGGTGAACAGGGAACTGAATTGAATGTTCTCCCCTCAGGTATTTAACTAAAGCAATACATCTAAATACTCAAATTTCTGGTGATTTAGATCATTAGTGTGAGCATTTCTGGCCTCTATATTCTGCATTCTATAATCCATCCTCAAGATATGTCCCGATTGAATCATCATCTGATCCAAAAGTTTTCTGTTGTTGCGGTCATTAGAAGTAGGTCCATGAGAGGTAGAAGGAATATCCCCAGAAGTAGAAGGAATATCTCTAGCCTTACTACCAGATCTCCAGTCAACATGAGATTTATATGCCATGATGTTTGCAGGCCCAATAGGTCTCTGAGGCTCAATCCTCTCCTCATCAGGTCTAAAATCAACTCCTGTCTGCTCACAAAGTGTGTAAATAAGAGCAGGGTGTGCAATCCACCAGAAGTCTCTCCCAAAGCAATAGATCGAGTGTTCATATAAATAATATAGCCAACATTTATGTCAATAACTTGTTGAATACAGTAGTTCAGGATGGCTCTATCTTTGGTCACCTCACTATGATGGTTTGTCGGAATCATTCTTCCAGAAATAAAATAATGTCATACCTTAGATACTAAATTTAAACTAGTAGGAGGAAAGTTAACTTTAACACCATTTTTTATTTTCCAATCCCCTTTCTTACTAGTCAGAAAAGAAATAACTTCATCTAAAGCCTGATCTGTAATAGAAAAAGAATGATACTGACATCTATACACATATTCTACAAAATAAAACTCATTTATTTTCTTTCAAGTAAATTCTACCCTTTTTTCATGATCAAATACATAATCATTAGAAGCTTCAAGAAGGTTGGCATAAAATTTCATTACAATCCCAGCTATCGCATCAACAATAAAATAGCATAAGTTTTTCCACTACCGAGCAATAATCAAATGTTCAACTTCTCCTCCTGGATTTTTAAAACATTGGTCCTAAATTACTTTCTTATTTTCACAAATTCTATGAAATCAAGCACTGGCTCTAAAGCTAACAAATCTCTGCTCGTCATATTTTACTTTCCTTTTGATCCATCTAGGTGTCATAAGAAATCTAGAAAATTTTGAAAATCCGAATAAATTCTAAAATTCCAAAAATCAAAATGTAAAATAGTTTAAACTTCAAGTCACTATATAAGAGTTCATCACCAAAGGATTTTCTCAAAAATTTTTCAAAAAAATTTTTTCATATTTTTGGATCCATGCAATATGAGATAATTCTTTGGTAAAAATAAAAAATTTTTGGTTTTAAGCGTAGCTCTTACCTAGAGATGATGAAATTTGAAGTCTTTTAGCCTCTAAATCGTCTCAAATCTGACCACAATCAAGTCCTAGCCACCCAAACCGAAGGTTGAAGATGACTTAAGCGTAAAAATGGTGGCCACAGTAAAAATTGTGAATTTTTAGGGGTTAAAATTTGTTGTCGGGTGGAGGGCGTCGTCGGTGCCGATTCCAGTGTCGTCAGCGTTGAAGGCCGAAAAATTTCATATTTTGATTTTTTTTAATTTTCAATTTCCTATCAACTTACTCCAAAATTTTTAATATTTTAAACACAAATTTTTATCTAACAATAATTCACAAAACAAAACATTTCACCAACACGAATTTTCACAAACAACAACAAACTAACTTTTATATATGAA
>NW_018230716.1:162761-166107 GCF_001263595.1 Phalaenopsis equestris | reverse complement strand
GAAGGATCGGTACGGGAATTGATCTGTCGAATTTTCTTCGATCCACCCTTTTTGTTTAAACATCCGAACTAATCTTGCTTCAAAAGTTCCAGTGTGATCAAAATTTTCTTTCATTCTCCAATCTAGGTGATTAAAAAGGTATTTAAGATCTTCTACTGCATTCATAATACTCTGAAGTTTCCTTTCAATTTTCTTCAATTTCTTTTCCAAAGCAAGCTAACTTCCAACTATTGGTGGTATTAATGGAGTTGAAGCATGTGAAGATTGATCTATGATGACTTCTAATACTTCATTTCCATTTCGACAATAATTCTCATCTATAGGATTCATGGGCTCCCAAGGTAATAAAGTCTTTTCCCAACTTTCATATGGAACTTGGGCTTGACTGCAAATCAAAGAGATGGTAGATGGATGCCCAAGTCCATAAATTGGTCCATTAGTAAGGATACCCATAATAGATTTAAATATAATAGACTCTATATCAATGGGTTTTTCTATTTGAATGTAGTAATTTAAAATAGCACATTCTTTGGTAACTCTATTAATTTTCATAGTAGGGAATAATTTTGCAGCAATAAAGAAATCTCATTGCTTCAAAATTGGATTAACTAATTAAGTGGAGAAACTAACATATCCTTCATCTCGTATCTCCCACATATCACTTTCATCTGTCAGAAGATTATACACGTCTTGCATCAAATCTCATGTAGGAATGAAATTTGTATAATGACAGATTAGAATGTTGTTTATCATATAAAATTCATTAATCCTTGTAGGAGTAAATGGTACAGTCTTACCTCTTATGAAGACAACACCTTGAGTAATTCAATGTAAGTTTGCATAAAACTCTTTCACCACAAGTACAACAACCGCAGACATAGTGTAACACAGAACGTCCTAACATCTTTGCAGAATTATTTTATCAATCAAACCAGTAGGATTGATCACTCCATGATTAAAAGATCCTTTTTCCTTGATCAATCTCCTCTTCGTAATAACTTTATCCTATAATTGTTGCGCATCGAAACTAATAAACTTTCTTTTGTTGAAAACTCCATACCTCAAAGTATTTCTGGAATTGGAAGCCATGGAATCCAAAAATAGGAAGTTACTAGGCGTCCAAGGATATTTCTAGGCCTTTTTAAACTCGTCCCGACTATTATTATGAAGTAAAATTGTGCCAAATCCCTCCAAAAGTCATCTAAAACTATCCAACCGCACTCGGTGCCGTCAGAGCTTCCGATTGGTGCTGTCGGCATTGATGTCTGTTATCTAGGGCGCCGTCGGCGCCCATTCTGGCACCGTCAGTACTAGTGGCCAAAATTGTGATTTTCATTTTTTTTATTCAATTCAATTCTAAATTTTCCTCCAATATCAATATTTGACTTAATTTATATCTCCAATATCAATATTTGACTTAATTTATAATAAATGCAATTGTGTGGCATTATTATCTACTAATATATAAGACACTTAATAAACTAAAGAGTAATACATAACAATATACGTATGGGTTGCCTTTCACAAAGCGCTTGGTTTAACGTCGTCAACCAACATACCATTTGTTTAGTTTAGTTGACTTAACATTAAAACTTCATTAAATTGAGGTATGTGCCCTTCATAATAATGTTTCAAATAATGCCCATTAACTTTAAATATTTTTCCAGTGTTATGATCTTTAGTAACAACAATTTCATAATGATAGACTTTAATCACTTTAAATGGTCCTAACCATCTAGATTTTAGTTTTTTCTGGAAATAATCTCAATCTTGTATTAATAGTAGAACTTCTTGTCCAGGTTCAAATTTTTTCTTAACAATCTTCCGGTCATGCCATATTTTCATTTTTTCTTTATAGATTTTTGCATTATCATATGCTTCATTTCTAATCTCCTCAAGTTCATTGAGTTGCAAAAAAATTTTTCTCACTAGAATCCTTTAAATTAAAATTAAATTCTTTAATATCCCAAAATTCTTTATGTTCCAATTCCACTGGTAAATGACATGTTTTTTATATGGGGACATTCCTATAGGAGTTTTATAAGCAGTTATGTATGCCCATAATGCAATATCTAGTCTAGCAGACCAATCCAATTTATAAGGATTTATAGCTTTTTCTAAAATGCGTTTAATTTCACTATTTTATATTTCGATCATGCCATATTTTCATTTTCTCTTTATAAATTTTTACATTATCATATGCTTCATTTCTAATCTCCTCGAGTTCATTGAGTTGCAAAAACCTTTTCTCACCAGCATCCTTTAAATTAAAATTAAATTCCTTAATAGCCTAAAATGCTTTATGTTCCAATTCTACTGGTAAATGACATGTTTTTCCAAAGATCAATCTATATGGAGACATTCCTATATGAGTTTTATATGCACTTTTGTATGCCTCTGTATGCCTATAATAAAGTATCTAGTCTAGCAAACTAATCTAATTTATAAGGATTTACAGCTTTTTCTAAAATGTTTTTAATTTCACGATTCAATATTGTTGCTAGACCACTAGTTTGAGGATGATAGGCAGTAGATAATCTATGCATTATATCATATTTCTTGATCAATTCTTCAATTCTCTTATTCCTGAAATGAGATCCTCCATTAGTAATGATTACTCTTGACATTTTATATCTTGTAAAAATATTTTTAATCAAAAATTTAGAAACACTCTAAGCATCACATCTAGGCACAACAATAGCTTCAATCCACTTAGACATATAATCAACAACAAGTAATATATATAAATTTTCAAATGAAGGCATAAATGGTCCCATAAAGTCTAATCCCCACACATCAAAAATTTCTACTTCTAATGTGTAATTTAGAGGCATTTCGTCTCTTCTGGAAATATTTCCTTCTCGTTGACATCTATCGCATATTTTAATATATTCATTAACATCTCTAAAAGTAATAAGCCAATAAAATTGCAAAATTTTATATGCAGTTCTATTTATTCCAAAATGTCCTCCAAATTCAGAATTATCACATCTTCCAATTATCTGTTGAGTTTCTTCATAAGGCACACATATTCTAATAATTAAATATTTACATTGTCTATATAAATAACATATTTTAATATATTCATTAACATCTCTAAAAGTAATAAGCCAATAAAATTGCAAAATTTTATATGCAGTTCTATTTATTCCAAAATGTCCTCCAAATTCAGAATTATCACATCTTCCAATTATCTGTTGAGTTTCTTCATAAGGCACACATATTCTAATAATTAAATATTTACATTGTCTATATAAATAAGGGTCATCCAAAAATTAGTCTTTTGAATCATAGATAAATTTCTTTAATTGTGGATTCTTGATATCAGGTGGTAGAATGTCACTTA
>NW_018230716.1:159294-162586 GCF_001263595.1 Phalaenopsis equestris | reverse complement strand
AATAGAAGTATCCATCTAATTAATCTTGGTTTAGCATTCTTCTTTTGCATCAAGTATTTAATAGCAGAATGATCTGTATGCACTATACATTTAGTTCCAATTAAATAATATCTAAATTTATCAAAGGCATAAAAAATAGCTAATAACTCTCTTTCAGTAGTAGTATAATTAATTTGAGCATTATTTAGAGTTAATCTAGCATAACTTTAAAAACTTTATCCTGCCTTTATCCTGCTTAAAAAATTTGTCATGCCTTTATCCTAATACAGCCCCAATAGCATAATCGCTAGCATCACACATTATTTCAAATGATTTCTCCCACTCAGGTGGTAATATTATAGGTTCAGTGATTAATTTTTTCTTTAATAATTCAAATGTTGTTATGCATTCCTCATTAAAATCAATTTTTGTATCTTTTTCTAAAAGTTAGCATAGGGGTTTAGTTATTTTTGAAAAAAATTTTATGTAGCGCCTGTAAAAACCAGCATATCCTAGAAAACTTCTCACCCCTTTAACATTATTAGGAGGTGATAATTTTTTAATAACTTGGATTTTTTGCATGATCTACTTCCCTGCATTTTTTTTGAAATTTTATGCCTAAGAACAATACCTCATGCAACCATAAATTGACATTTTTCCCAATTTAAGACTAGGTTGATTTTTTCACTTATCTCCAGAACTTTTTTTAAATTATTAAGACAACTTAAACGAAGTCCCAGATACAGAAAAATCACCCATAAACACTTCCATTCCATGCTCTATAAAATTGCTAAAAATTGAGATCATGCATATTTGAAATGTTGCAGGTGCATTGCATAGTCCAAAAGGCATTCTACGAAAAGAAAAGGTTCCATATGGGCTTGTAAATGTTGTTTTCTCTTGATCCTTTAGAGCAATTGGAATTTGGTGATATCTGGTATATCCATCTAAAAAGCAATAATTCCATCTAACAGCCAATCTATCCACCATTTGATCAATCTATCCACCATTTGATCTAGAAAGGGCTAAGGAAAGTGATCTTTTCTGGTGGTCATATTTAGTTTTCTATAAACAATACAAATTTGCCAATTAGTTACTTATCTTATTAGTATTAATTCATTTTTCTCATTTTCTTCAACAGTCACTCCTCCTTTCTTCGGAACACAGTAAATAGGGCTTACCTAAGCACTATCTGAAATAGGATATATAATTCCAGCATCTAACCACTTTAAAATCTTTTTTTTAACAACTTCTTTCATTATTAGGATTAATCTTCTCAGAGGATCCGATTTAGGTTTGTACTGTTCATCTAATAAGATTCTGTGTATACAAATTGAAGGGCAAATTCCTTTAATATCTGTTAAAGTCCATCCAAAAGCCTTTTTATACTTTTTCAACATCTCTATCAACTTTTATTCCTGAGTTTCTGTCAACTCAGAAGATATAATAACAGGCAATGTAGATGATTGTCCTAAAAATACATATTTTAAATGGGCAGGCAATATCTTCAATTCAAGTTCATGTGGTTTAATACTTGAAGAAATAAGATTTTTACTATCATTTTCCAGCAAGTCTAATGCTTCAAATTTGCCTTGAATATAATCTAAATCTTCTTCTTTTACTTCATTTTCAGTATCAAAAATTTCTCCTTGCTTTAATTTATCTTCGAATTCATTCTTAAATTGCTCATTACTTAGATAATCAGCTACTTCCATCCAAAAACATTAATTATCTTTTTATATTGTAGGATCTTTCATAGCTTTTGCTATATTAAATTTTACTTCTTGATCATTAACTCTCATCATTAATTCTCCTTTTTCATATATATTACAGCTCTCCCTGTTGCGAGAAATGGTCTCCCTAAAATAATGGAAATCTCTTTATCTTCCTCCATATCCAATATTATAAAGTTTACAGGGAAAATAAATTTATCCACTTTTACTAGCACATCTTCTATAACTCCTTTTAGAAAAGTTATTGATCGATCAGCTAACTGATGAGTTACAGTAGTAGTGGAAATTTCTCCAAAATCTAAACGTTTAAAACTTGATAAAGGCATAAGATTGATACTCGCTCCTAAATCACATAAAGTTTTTCCATAAAACTTTTCTCCAATTACACAAGGTATACTAAAACTAACAGGCTCTTTTAATTTTTCAGGAAGTTTCTTCTGAATAATAACACTACACTCTTCACTAAGTGCAACGGTCTCATGATCTGTAAACTTCCTTTTCTTTTTTAATATATCCTTCATAAATTTCACATAACTTGACATTTATTCCAAAGCTTCAACAAAAGGAATGTTTATCATTAACTTCTTAAGGATTTCAAAAAATTTTGTAAATTATTTATTTTTATTCTTCTGCTTTAGTGTTTGAGGGAACGGAAGTAATGGTTTTTCTAAGAAAACTTGTGTTTGTTAATTTTCATTTTGTTCACTTTCCATTTCTTCCTTCTCTTCATCAACTTTAGTTTCTCTTTGGATCCTTGTTTCAACTTTTTAACTTCTTTTCCACTTCGTAATTGAATAGCTTTAATTTGCTCCTCATTTTGATCTTTTGAATTAACTTCCACTGTACTCGGAACCTTCATAAGATGATTGAGTATAATAGTTAGAATAGGGATTGTTATTTCAATTATTTATAGCATTTAAAGTTTCATAAGATGATTGAGTATCAAATCAATAATCTGTCCATAATCTGTCCTAGTGAATTCTCCTCTAATAGTGGGGGTACTTGAGAATAATTCATTCCCGTTTGATCGATCTTTTTAGAAATAGCAGTAATTTGAGATGCCAAAATAGATATTGTAAAATAGACATTATAGACATTGCATCAGAATCATGAATACTAGCTACTCTCTTAGAATTTTCCCTTTCAGAGGGTCATTGAAAATTATTAGTAGTCATTTCTTTAATCAAAAAATATGCTTCAATAGAAGGCTTTGACATTAATGAACCACCCGCAGCAGCATCTATAAGAGATCTCAGTGATCCTACTAATCCATTGTAAAATGTTTGAATTCTTAACCAATCTGGTAAATTATGATGTGGACATTTCTTAAGAAGATCTTTAAACCTTTCCCAGGCTTCATATATTGATTCCCCTTCAAATTGACAAAAAGATGCAATATCATTTCTAAGCTTAGTGATGTGGTTTCCGAGGGTGGAAAATATTTAGCCAAGAATTTTTTTGATAGTTCTCCCCAAGTTCTAATAGATACATGTGCTAAAAAATTTAAACAAGACTTAACTTTATCCCTTAATGAAAAAGGAAAAATTTTAAGCCTAACAGCATAATTTTAAGCCTAACAG
>NW_018230716.1:158379-159142 GCF_001263595.1 Phalaenopsis equestris | reverse complement strand
AACATCAGGATTTTGAATAGTCAAGTGAAGTTCATCTGCTGTCGACTTCGCATAATCTTTTAAAGGTCTTTGTCGATTTTCATTTATTGGATTATCTAAGTTACTCACCAATTCTTGTAAATTTTTAATTTCTTTGTGTTAATTTCAAAATTTTCTAATAGTATGTTCTAATTCTGAATCGTAAGGTACTAAACCTTCACATCCAATATATCAAGCAAAGTAAAACACTCTAATAAAAATATTTCTTTTTGGATTTTTTATTTTTAAAATTTATTTTTTTATTTTTTTAATAATAATATTTTTTATGGTATATATATTATTTCTAAATTTCCTAATTTATCAAAACTATTTAATTCAACTGTTACCTTCCCCATGCAATGGCGCCAATAACTTGATCCCACTTTTTTTTGTTGCAATAGATTGTGTAAAATTAAATTAAATATAATCAATTAATATTCAGATTCTACTCAAGTATCTGTATCATTATCAAGTAATAATGGACTTTCTATTTAAGCCCCAAATGTCGATCCTACAGGGAAGGTTTAAATTGAAAATGACAAATTTGCTAGAAAATTCATAGAAAATCAATTGAAATCACTGTCACTAATTTCAGTTGTTGAGATGTAATCAAAATTAAATTTCTAAACTATTATCAAGTCAAATATGCAAAAATTTAAAACAGTAAATACTAATATATTAACTATGTTTATGTAACGGAGATTCTTATGTGAAAAAACATCTTTCCCACTACAATGAGGCTATG
>NW_018230716.1:155943-158222 GCF_001263595.1 Phalaenopsis equestris | reverse complement strand
TCTTGCTTCAGTTTTTAAACACTAAGACTGAATTGAATATTTTAGTCTATCACCCTAAAGGTTCTCCAATTCTACACCCAACAAATAATATTTCCCAATTTATTTGCACTTAATTCCATAAATGATGTTCTCCTTCATGGAATCAAATGTGATACTTACTCTGTTGTAGAACTCCTACTCCATTTCTTGGATCATATGTTTCACAACATATTTTAACAATTCAATTGGCCAGATCAAAAAGTAAATTAAGTTCAGAGTTGAAAAATCATCACAATTTATTTTATAATTTAATATTGGCATATTCATATTATCTCTTCATTTCACCATATCTCAGAGTAGGGAGAAAGATAGAGGGAACTACTCAGACTTCATGAGAAAGAAATAACAAAACATAAATTTCATATATAAAAGAATGTTCATAGAACACTGATAAACAAACAATAATAATCTGAAAACTCTTTTTCAAGTCAAATCCTTTGTAGCCTTTCCTTAGAAATGCGGGAAGAAGATATCTCCCACTTTTCTCCTTCTCCAACACTCTTATGGAAAGTTTCACACTAAATCACCACAAAAACTTTAAACAATGAAAAAAAATCACTAATTGACTCCAATATGGAAGTGGAATGGAAGGATGTGGTGCGAAAATAAAAGTAGAGGAGTGAAAAATGTAGAGGAGCTACGTAGAGCCCATTTTCTAATGAAATTCGGCTCCAAATAGAGTCCAAGGTCAGTTCTCCAAGAGGTGCCTCCAAAAACTCGTCAAAAAGTCATCCAAATACATCGAACCTTCTAGAAATGGGTCTGCACCACCTTTGGCACTGGTCTGGGGCTGTCGGTGCTGAGTAAAAATCTCCATGTTAATTTGTTTTGCGCCATCGACGCTGCCCTCGGCGCTGCCAGTGCTGAGCATTTCTTTAAAAACATCATTTCGACCCCAAATTTCATCCTTTTTGCTTTCTTTTTGCTTTAAGCCCTAAAAATCAACAACCTGCAAGACAAATTCAAAATGTCTTCCATTAAAGTGCAATATCATCAAAAATAGGTATAAAGTATGGGTCTAAAATGCATATATTTTTGGTGTATGAGTCCACCCATATGAGCATTCCAAAAGGAGATAGGAGACCAAATTAAGTGCAAGTGTTTTTAAGGTCTGGGGTGTGTGAGAAGGTGTAGTGTGTGAAAACAAGCCTAACCAAGACCATAACACCCAGAGTTAGTCCTAAGGGTTGACCATCCTATGGGGACTCTCCATGAGCTCCCTCATATTGACCCCACCTACTAAGTGCTAGAGGTTATGACCAACATGTGGAACTTCAAGTTGAACAAAGAAGAGTTTAGAATTTCTAATGGTGATGATTTCTTTTCTAGTCCTCTAGGAATAGTCAACAGAAAAATCCTATAGCTAGACCCTAGGCTACTAAGGACGAAACTAGACCTCAACCAAAAGAAAAGTCAACAAGTCTCCCACCCCTTTCTTTTAGTAGGTGAAGTAATGCAATTGATATCTCCTCCCAGAATCTAGAAGGAGTTTATAGACTAACTTAGATGAAGTAGATCCTTCCAAAGTATCTGTTGTTGAGTGGCATTACAACTAGCATATATAAAGGTAGTGATGCGGACGACAGATTCAGTTTGAGAATTTTATAAATATTTTTCAATATTACAAAATTACACACGGTAGATATATAATAAATATGCAATATAATCTAAACATAAATAATTTTTATGAAAATAATTTATCTTTCAAAAATCTTTTTAAACTGCCAAATCCCCTTTAAAATCAACACAAGTATATGTATCGCTCAAGTAATAAAGGGCTCTAATCGAGTCCTTTATATCAATCCCACAAGGAAGTTGGAAAATCCTAAAAGTAAATTATGAAAATTATTTTATAATCTAAAAATACAAAAATAAAAGTAAAGTAAAGTGTAAAGTTTGAAAATTAACTACTCAAGTGAATGCTAATTAAAATGCACATGTAAGACTATAGAAGTTAAACTAAACTAAATACTAAAATTTGAAAATTAAACAAAATTTTTGTTGTGACGGAAAGTTCAAATTTAAGAAAGCATCCTTTCCCTTTACAATGAGTATATTGGTTATGAAGAAATTGAAATCATTTGAAAATATTTATAAAAATTATTTTGTGCCAAATAGGAGCAATCATATTCTTTACCCTCATTCGAGTGCTATAAAAAATATTAAATAATGCAGAGTTTGGTCCCTAATTCTGTAGTTAGGCTGGGAGGATACCGGCTGCCACTCTAGAGCTCCCCCCA
>NW_018230716.1:132595-155719 GCF_001263595.1 Phalaenopsis equestris | reverse complement strand
ATTCTTCACAAAACCATATCTCAAAGTAGGGAGAAGGATAAAGAAGACTACTCAGAATTCATGAGAAGGATACGACAAAACATGGATTTCATATATAAAAATAAGTTTACAAAATAAAAAAAACAAAATACACAACTTATCTCACAATCCTTCCCAAGCAAATCCCTAGAAGTTCTATCCAAGCTTTTCTCTTTTTACAATCACTCACAATTCTCTCTTAGAAGTGTAATGAAGAAGAAATCTCTCACCTTCCATCTCCTCTTACAATCCTAGAAGAAAATCTCCTCTTCTCTTTCTATCTCTAACTCATGCCAACTTTCTCTCTCCCTCAAGCCACACACTTGCAAATGAGAAGTCTTCTTCTTTTATTTTAGGTTGTCTCCTTTGGAAAAGAATTCAAAATTCTCTCCAAAAGTCAACTCTTTTGAATTCAAAACATGTGTCATTTTATCCAAGAGACATGTCCCTTCATAAAAGAACCTTCCAAAGTGTTTAGATGCATTGAATTACTCCAAGAGGGGTGTAGAACAAGTGTCCTTGCAAAATTTGCATAAAAATTCACCTCGAACCGCCTTGAACAGTATCATGCGCCGATCTGGCACATCATGCGCCAGTTCTCTAGATTTTCGCTCATCATGCGCCAGAATCCCAAAATTTGTTCTTCTAGCTCCAAATTTTGTCATTTTTGTCATTTTTCTTCAAATGCCTAAAAATGATATACCTGCAACAAAATCAAAAAAATGCCCTTTTTGAAGTACAATATTGATTTGCCTTTAGTTTGTGTTGTTTTTCTTTGTATTTTATGTCAATTTAATTCCTCTGAGACGGGCCCGAAAATTTGACCCGACCCGTAATTACGCAATAATTTATCTTTCAAAAGATGGCCAAGAACTTGACCCAATTTATATTTAAAAACTAATATACAAAATCAAAATATTATAAAATATAGAAAATAGTTCACACTCTAAGGGTTCCACACAAGTGTACATATCGCTTCAAGTATATAGGGCTTTCTTTAAAAACCTCAGTATTGATCCCACAAAGAAGTGAGGTAAGAAATCCCTTAGGCTAATTCCAGTCTACTACTATAAGCAATTAGTTTGGAAGGTTGATTAAAATAGTTTCAATGTATGCTAAGGAAACTAAGTTCACTAAATTAATTTCTAAACTTTAAAGTTAAATTTACTAAGGCTAAACAAAGTATTCTCATAAAGAATTCAAATTTAAGAAAGTACATATCCTTCCCACTACAATGAATTTTTGGTTAATGATAGAGATAAATGGTTTGAATTTGTATTGTTCAAAATAGGAGCAGTTTTAATTCTCTACCCTGATTCAGTGTTATAGAGAATCATTGGCTAATCTCAGGTTTAGTCACTAAATCTATGGTTGGACTAGGAGGATATTGGCTCTCACACCAGAGCTCCCACTTCCCTTCCCCCGAAGGCTAACGCTCGCTTTAGTTCAAAAACACTAAGACCAAATTAGGGATTTTAGTCTGTCACCCTAAAATCTCCAATTCTACGACCAACAAAGTACATTTCCCTATTTATTTGAACCTATGTCCATGGACGAAACACTCCTCCATAGAATTAAATGTGATTCTCACTCTGTTGTATAACTCAAACTCCATTTCCCAGATCATATGTTTCACAACAGATTTTTGCATTTCAATTGGCTAGATTAAAAAGTAAATTAATAACGGAGTGAAAAATTCATCACAATTTATTTTATATTTTAAAATGGCACATCCAAATCATCTCTTCATTTCATCATATCTCAGAGTAGAGAAAAAGATAAAGAAGTCTACTCAAAACTCATAAGGAAGATACGACGAAACACTACGATGAAACACATATTATATATATAAAAACAAGTTTACAAAATAAAGAAATGAAAGAAAACAGCTTATCTTGGACCCCTCCTCAAGCAAATCCCTCAAAGTTCCCTTGTAGCACTTTCTCTCTTTACAATCAACACTAAATTCTTTATTAGAATTTTAATGAAGAAGAAACCTCTCACATTCCTTCTCCTCTTACACTTCTCCTCTTACAATTATCCTTCTCCTCTTACAATTATTTAAGAAAATCCTCTCCACACACAAGAATTTACTCTACAACACACTCACACACACTCATGCACGCACACACACACGCACGAACCCTCACACATGCACACCCACGCACACACAAATCCCACGCATACAAACCACCACACACGCAAACACCCACATGAGAGGCGCTAAGCCCTCTTTTTTAAAGATACACAAATTCGTTCCTTTTTCTAAAGAGACAAATCTATTAATCCAAAAGAAATGTTTCTTCATTCAAGAGCCTTCTCCAAGTGTCTAGATTCTTTGAATCACTTCATGCGGTGTATGAATCACTTGGGAGCCTTCTATAACATCAAAATCTGCCAAAAAATCGGTCCATAACCGTCTTGAAAGCTGTTTTCATTGGTATGGGTGCTATCGGCGTAACTTTTCTTCACTTCTCTAGACTCGGGCGCCGTTGGCCCCAGTTTGGGTGCCTTCAGCCTAATTTGCAGCAGCTCCACTGTTTCGATCCGTTTGGCTCTGTTTTAGCTCTATTTCACCCAATTTCAGTTGTGTTTCATTCCTAACAGATAGACCTACAAAATAAGCATGAAAATAGCCTTTTTTAAAAGAGTAATTTTATTCAAAAATGTGTGAGAAGTGTAAATGAGATTAAACATAGAAAGACATTGAAATGTGCCAGGATAAAATTTTCTTTCTTGCTCGTTTTTGCTCCAAATTGCACCGTTTTTGCTTCTTTTTCTCCAAAACTCTATTTCTTGTTGCTGAAACCAAAAATATGCAAAATAATTTTTTTTAAAGTTTAATATCATTAAAAATCATTAAGATTGAGCATAAAATATATATATGAAAAAGTAGTCATTTTTTAGGCGTATCAAAATCCCCCAAACTTAACTGTTACTTGTTCTCAAGTAACACATTTACCACATAAAAGTTATGACTAATGGTAGAGAGTTTAACTTCTAAATTTCTATAATTTTGTCAACTAAAATAGCACAACTTCAGAAAACCTTTTAACAACTTAAGTCAAAACTAAAAGTATAAGAACATCGAGTACTCAAGTCTAAGATTTCTGATTCTCTATTCATTTCAAGAAGAATTGCAATTTGTCATATTAAAGTCACTTAGAATATCCATATGAAAAAGAAATTCATGAGAACTTTATTAATAAGGATACTAATACTCAAATACAAGTTCAAAAAATGTAATAAAACCATATTCCTCAAGCTGGTTCAAGTGAAGTCAATTTTTGATTAGGCATCTCCTCAAGCTTCTCCTCTCATACTTTTCTTTTCTTCTTCTTTTCTTTTTTTTCTCTTTTAGGATCATCTTTAATCCTTTCTTTTTTTTCTTCTTTTTTATGTAAGGATTACTATATCTAGGTAGCCTTCGATAATTTTGAATTTCACTATCCTCTTCATAAAGTGAAAAACTTTTCACATTCCTTCACTTTATAAATTCATATTAGCTTTGAAGATTTTTCATAAAGCCTCAATCTTTTCTTCTTACATAAAATACTAAGATTCTTAATACTTCAAAAATATAATTTCCTTTACTTTAAATAGAAAAATCATAGTCTTAGTTTTTCATACCAAATATCTTAACTCTAGAATCAACTTTCATTATTGAAAACTTTTACTTAAGTCTAATATATATTTATAAACACAAATCTAGTTATCAAAAGTTATCCTCTAATACCAAAGGTCATGTTAAATTAAATTTTTAAAATCTAGTTAATTGAGGACAAATAAAATTTAGTTTCATTCTTTTAAGGAAATTTTTCTCCCCCCACAAACTTAAATTTTTAAATATTTTGCAATCAATTCCGTAAAATGTAGCAGGAATAAAAAGTAAAAGTTGAATCTACTAACTACTATAACATCCTATCAAATTCATTTATATTCATAATCAGGATAGAATGACTATATGAGAAAGTAAATCTAGCAAAAAACATGCATGCAATAATATTAAACTAAAAGGAAGTATACTCACTTTAAAATTTTTTTTTTTTTTCCTACCCTCAAACTTGATTTTTAACATGTATAGAATTTAGTAAAGAAAATATAATTAGGAAAAAAAATAGTTTAGAAATTCTATTTACCAAAAATATCTATCCAAAACATTTACAATTATTTATCAGGATAGAAAACATGTAGTAGAAAGTAAATCTAAACTAAACATGCTTGATAAAATTGATAGAAAGGACTGAAATCTTTATATTATTGTAACACAAACACAAACACACATGATAAATGCGGTCAATTTTTCCTTTAACTCATCGCATCTCACTAACTTACCTCTAATTTCTAACAGAATCACTACACAGATATATTGGGTACTTACAAATGATTCTATAGATTTTAATCCCAAAGATAAGATTATCCCTTATACACTAGGTTGCGAACACCAACATCGGGTTTTATCATGTCCCATTCATTAAGCATCTCTAGTAGTTATAAGGATAGTGTAATAGCATCCACATATTACTCATAAAATATGCTAGCTACTCCTATCAAATGCAAAGAAGGTCAAAGAAAGGAAGTAATAAAGTTGAGATGTAAATGTCACAGTTAAATTTCATGATGTCTCTAAAACTCAAGTCCAAAAACTCAAGTCCAGGTGAGACCCGAGTTGCAGTGGACTCGTCAATCCAACTACTACAAGAGAACATACAAGTCTAATCATAATAAGAATTTAAGAAAGCGCTTCCCTCATGACACACAAAAAGCAAATCAAACCACTAATAATCTAAACATCTACCAATCATCAATCAAATTAATCAATCCAAACTAAAACAAACACAATATAACACTAAAAATCATTACTCTCAAGCACACTAAATCAAACAACACTGATAAATATGGGTTGCCTCTCATAAAGCGCTTTGTTTGACGTTGTTAGCCCAACAAATGATTCCACCTGTATCAAAATTCCCAAAAATTCCATTTAAGTAATCCTTGATCAATCATCCAATCTTTTCCAAATCCAGGAATTCCTACAAAGTCCTCGAATTTAAATTTTTCTTTTAGCTCTTCCTTTTCAGATTGATTCATATCCTTGTTCCTCATATTTCTTTCCAGATTCAATATTCTTTTAGTAATTTTCACAATTTTCATATTAATATCATCCTTGAAATTTATAAGAATTGGATCTTTATATGATACTTCTTGATCTCCCAATAATTGGATCTGATTCTCTCTAAATAATTTAGATTCTGGATCAAATTCATCTAGGTTACTCTTGTCTTTCAAGTTATCTTCTAATTCATCCCCTTGGTACTAAGTAAATGGTGGAGGTGGTCTTTCTATATATCTTTCTAACTCCTCGGGAATTTCTTCCATTGGGCTTTCAATATCCTTATCCTCATCTCTAAAATCAATGTTCTTTTGAAACATATCCTCAAATTCTCTTGTAAATATCAATTCAATAATTTCAAATTTCTCATCATTCATTTAATTCATCTGCTTAGGGTTTATCTCAGGGTCACTTGGTAAAATCTTTGGGGGGTAACTATTAATTGCATTAAAAATCTGCCCCAATTTTTTTTCTATACTCCTTATTGCAACCTCTTGATTTTCCAACTCACTTATCATTTGAATCACAACCTCTTCTAACATTAATTTCTTCTCCTCATCTTGTGGGTTGGACTTAAATTGAAGATGATTATCAATTGAGTTAATAATCTGCCTCAATTGCTATTTCATATTCCTTATTGTGATCCCTTGACTGTTTAGCTCACTCCACATTTGCATAATAACCTCTTCTAATAAATCTTTCTCCTCACTTTGTGGGTTGAAGTTAAAATTTTTAGGAAAAGAAAGTTCATTGCTAAAATCACCTTAACTATTCCAATTACATGTCTAATTAATTGATTATCTTCCCAAAATTGGTATTCTCCAAAATTATTATTCCTATTAAAATTCAAATGATTTTCCTAACGGGATCAGAATAAGAATTTTGTATTTCATGGTCATATCTTTCTATGTATTGCTCCAACTTCCTCTCAATATCTACAACCTGAGAAATTAAAATTTTAAGCATTTCTTCATGAAAATTTGCTACTCTCTTGGGATTTAGTCTTTCAAAGCAACTAGTGTTATAATCCAAATCTGAATATTCATTATATTGTTGATCCGCCATTTTTACATTAAATTCATGGAGGCTTTTCTTATTCATCATCCTCATAAAAGTTCTCTCTAAGTCAGAGTCATAAAATCCAAGGTCTGCAGCTCCTGAACTACACATACAAATTTAAAGTCGTAACTAATATGATAGAAATCAAGAATATTTTTGGTATTTTTAATTTTCTTTAAAATAAACAAAAAATAATTAAATGTACTATATAATAATACTATAAATTCCAAATCAAAGCTTAAAGGTTTAACTAAAATTCTCCTAAAGTTCTTACAGAAGCTTCCCCAGCAATGGCGCCAAAAACTTTATGCGCCTCTAGTGTGTGTAATTTTTCTGCGGTTTTATGTCAATTTAATTACTCTAAGATGATGCTAAAAATTTGTCCTGACCCATAATTATGCAGTAATATTATGCAGTAATTTAGCAGTAATTTAGCTTTCAAAAGATGGCCAAGAACTTGACCCAATTTATATTTAATAGCTAATATGCAAAATCTAAATATTATAAAATATAGAAAATAGTTCACACACTAAGGGATGCAAGTGCACGTATCGCTTCAAGTAATATAGGGCTTTCTTTAAAAACCCCAATATCAATCCCACGAAGAAGTGAGGTAAGAAATCCCTTATGATAATTCTAGTCTACTACTATAAGCAATTAGTTTAGAATGTTGATTAAAGTGGTTTCAATGTATGCTAACAAAACTAAGTTTACTAAAATAATTTCTAAATTTTAAAGTAATATTTACTAAGACTAAACAAAGTTTTGTCACGAAGAATTCAAAGTTAAGAAAGTATCCTTCCCACTATAATGAATTTTTAGTTAGTGATAGAGATAAATGCTTTGAATTTGTATTTTGTCAAATAAGAGCAGTTTTAATTCTCTACCCTCGGTCAAATATTATAGAGAATCATTGGCTAATATTAGGTTTACTCCCTAAATTTGTTGTTAGGCTAGGAGGATACTGGCTCTCACTCCAGAGCTCCCACTTCCCTTCCCTTGAAGGCTAACTCTTGCTTTAATTCTTAAACTTTAAGCAAATTGGGGATTTAAGTCTGTCACCCTAGAATCTCCAATTCTTTGCCCAGTAATATATATATTTCCCTATTTTTTTACACACAAAATTAAATATGATTCTCACTCTGTTGTAGAACTCATACTCCATTTCTTGGATCATATGTTTCACAACAAATTTTAACATTTCAATTGGTCAGATCAAAAAGTAAATTAAGAATGAAGTGAAAAAATCATCATAATTTATTTTATATTTTAAAATGGCACATCTAAATTATCTCTTCATTTCATCATATCTCAGAAAATGGAGAAAGATAAAGAAGTCTACTCAGAACTCATGAGCAAGATACGACAAGACATCGATTATATATATAAAAATAAGTTTACAAAATAAATAAATGAAAGAACACAACTTATCTTAGACTCCTCCTCAAGCAAATCCCTCGATGTTCCCTTATAGCACTCTCTCTCTTTACAATCAACACAAAATTCTCTCTTAGAATTTTAATGAAGAAGAAACCTCTCACCTTCCTTCTCCTCTTACAATTCTTCAAGAAAATCCTCTCCACACACAAGAATTTACTCTACAACACACTCACACACACTCACGCACATGCACACACACATACACACACACACACACAAACCCCCACACACGCACACGCATGAGAGGCGCCAAGCCCTCTTTTTTAAAGAGACAACACCACCCCACACACCCACATGAGAGGCGCTAAGCCCTCTTTTTTAAAGAGACACAAATTCTCTCCATTTTTCCATGAGACAAATCTATTCATCCAAAAGAAATGTCTCTTCATTCAAGAGCCTACTCCAAGTTTCTAGATGCAATGAATCACTTCATGGGGTGTTTGAATCACTTGAGAGTCTTCTAGAACATCAAAATCCGCTAAAGATTTTTCCATAACCGTCTCGGGTGTTGTCGGCATCGATCTGGGTGACGTCCGTGCCGACCACCCCATAACAACTCCACTATTTTGCTCTGTTTGGCTCTGTTTTAGCTCGTGTTTGGCTCTGTTTTAGCTCGGTTTCGCCCAATTTCAGTTGTGTTTCATTCCTAATAGATAGACCTACAAAATAAGCATGAAAAAAACCTTTCTTTAAAGTGTAATTTCATTCAAAAATGTGTGAGAAGTGTAAATGAGATTAAACATAGAAAGGCATATCAAAATGTGCAAGGACAGAATTTTCTTTCTTGCTAGTTTTGCTCCAAATTGCACCGTTTTTGCTTTTTTTTCTCCAAAACTCCATTTCTTGTCCCTGAAACCAAAAATATGCAAAATCCATTCCTTTAAAGTTTAATATCATTAAAAATCATTAAAATTGAGCATAAAATATATATGAAAAAGTAGTCATTTTTTAGGCGTATCAATTATCACAAAAAATAAGCATAAAATAAATACTTAAAACAGTATATTATTTTGGCGTATCAAAATCCTCCAAACTTAAATGTTACTTATCCTCAAGTGACACTTTTATTACGTCAAAATATATGACTTAGGATAGAGATTAACTTATAACTTCTATGCCTTAGTTTAATAAATATAATAGAAAAATTTAAGAAAACAAACCCTTAATAACTTAGATTCAAATTCTAAGTCTAAGAATATTTAGTAATCAAATTTATGATTTTTGAATCTCTACTCATTTGAAGAAGAATTGCAATTTTTCATATTAAGGTCATTTAGAACATTCATATGAAAAAGAATTTTATGAAAACTTTATTAGGAATGTTATTAATACTCCAATATAAGTTTAGAAATTGTGATAAAGCTCCTTCCTTAAGTTGATTCAAGTGAAGCCAATTTTAGATTAGGCATCTCCTCAAACTTCTCCTCAATTATATATTTTTTCTTTTTTTTTCTTTTCTTTCTCTTTTTCTTTTCTCTTTTCTTTTCTTTTAGGATCTTTTCAATTTATTAATCCGTTCTTTTATTTTTCTTTTTCTTTTTCTTTTCAAGTGAGGATTACTATATATGGATAACCTTTAATAATTTTGAACTTCACTATCCTCTTCTTAAAGTTAAAATGCTACACCTTTTGTTACTTTATAAATTCATATTAGCTTATGATTTTTCATAAAGTCTCATTCTTTTCTTCTTACATGAAACTCAAAAATTCGTAACACTTCAAAAATATAATTTTCTTTACTTTAAATAGAAAAACATAGTCTTATTCTATCATACCAAATATCTTTAACTTTAGAATTGACCTTCATTATTAAAAACTCTTTACCTAAATTTACCACAATATTTATAAACAGAAGTATAATCATTTAAAGTTAAATCTTAATAACCCAGGCCATGTGAAATTAATTTTTAAGAATATAGTTAATTGAGGACAAATAAAATTTAGTTTACTTCTTTTCAAAAATAAATTTTTCTTTCCCCCAAACTTAAGTATTTAAGTGATTTTAAAAATATTTTTAATATAAAATTTATTAGGTGAAAGAAAACAATAAATGCATGAAAATAAAAACTGATCTGTCTGACGGTGAAATTAGACTCTGGTATACTACAGATACTAACTATAAAACTACATACATGCTTTAAATCACTAAATAAAACATAATATATTCTAGAAAAATTGTTGAGAATTAAAAACAGAAATACAAAAACTAAAAAACTAAACTAAAATTACTAAAACTACAAAAAAGGTGAGTCTACAGTTACTATTACTGATTCAATTCACAACACAACATAAAAGTTTTTACTACAATAGGTTCCTATTAAAAGTATATCACAATACACTCACAAATAACAAACAAACATCAAAACACACTAAACTAAACACAAAAAAATCAATTCTCATCTCCTTCTTCTTCATCGTCATAATCATCATCATCTTCTTCTTCTTCTTCTTCATCATCATGAACAGGAGCATAAGGAGTGAAACTAGGGCAAGCAAGAAAGTCCACATTAGGTTCACCCCTAAGATGTGTTACCATAACATTTACAAAATCAATATCATGTGAAACTCTCCTCTGTTGATATTCATCAATATAAGCATTTCTTGCTCCTATCTCTCCCAACTGAGTTTGAATATTAACTGTCTATTTTTTGAATCATCAGTTGGTCCATAATACCTTCAAGTGATATAGATTAAGAAGTGGATGCCTTTGTAAGAGATGCAGAGGGCCTATCCCTTCTTCTACTTCTAGATTCAATAAATGATTCTACTCTCTGAATCATATGCCTCCTAATCGGATTTTGTGGATGTAATCTTTCTTCATTTCTATGGAATTCTACTCCTGATTGTTCACATAGAGTGAAAATCAAGGCAGGGTATCCCAAACCACCAGCAGTAGAACTAACAACTTCACCAATAGTAGAACTACCAGCTATACTTCATACATGCTGAAATATAAGCGCACCAGCATCTATTGCCTTCATTAGTAGAATGCAATAGTTTAGTACAGTTCTGTCTTTTATAACATCAACTAAATGATTTTTTGGTAACAGTCTGGCAGAAATGAAAGACATAAATGAAATGGTTTCATACTTTTGACTGAATAGTCAACATGGAAGCAGAGAAGTTAACTATCTTGTTATTAATCTTCCACTCCGCCCATCCATCAGTCAAAAATTGCAATCACTTCATTCAGTGATGAATCAGTCATCGTGAATATAGCGTATTCATCAAAAAATATGCCCCTCAAACTATAAAAAGTATTGATCTGATTAGCACCAAATTCAACTTATTTACCTCTAACTAGGATGTGATTTTCAAAATTGAACCTCAGGTTTGCATAAGACTCTTGAACCATCGGGACAATAGCTACTGCTGTGAAGTAGCAGAATCTTTCCCAATTTCTGGTGAGAATCAGTCTCTCAATCTCGCCACCCAGGTTTGCAAACGCCCATTATTGGATCATTCTTTTTTTTTATCTGAGTATTGTAATTGTGTTGGGCTTTGAAACTAACAAATCTTCGTGCATCAAATTCCTTGGACGACCTTCCTCTCTTAACAAAAGGAGCCATTTGAAAATTCTACAAAAATCCAAACATAGTCCCAATAGATCACTAAATCAAAAATTTAACTTCCCAAGCAAGATTATTTGGTAAGAAACTTTCCACCATGAGTTTTCTTCAAACTTTTTCATCTAAAATCCCAAATTTTGGATCTCCCAAATCCATGGTTAAAATAAAAAATTTCTAAGTTAAAGTGAAGCTCTTACCAAGTGAATATGAAATCTATGGTTTTTAGCCTCTGAATCCTTCTCTTTCTTCCACAATGTGATGCCCTAGACCAAGGTCTTGAGGTAGGAGACGACTTAAGCAGCGACAATGGAGTTTGTCCGTGTGATTTTGTGATTTTCTAGGCTATATGACTTATTCAAACCTTTGGTGCATCATCCGCCAGAGCTTAAATTGACCAGATTTTGGTTTTTCTAGAAATCTACTCCGTATCGCATTACGTCAACCTCTATTTTACTCAAATAAACCTTTATAAGCATACGTAAACATCACACTAACATCAAACTTGCAGGATCAACACAAAACTCACATTTTTATATAAAATTTGTGTTATTACAAACTAACATATTTCAAGCCAACAAACATCAAATTCAGTGTTCTAAAGCAAACCAACATTCTAACACTGAAATTTGAACATCAAAATTCAAAACAAAAACATATATAGTGTTCATTATAAAGGAAATGCAATCCAACTCAAAAAAATATCTAAAATAAATAGTACTAAAAAAAATGTTTCATGCACAAATTAAGATCAAACATCTTCTTCACTATCGTCCTCCTGGATATCTCCCATAGATTGGTAGTGCACATATAAGTTGTAGAAGGGTTGAAATCAAAATTCATCAATTGAATTTTCCTCCTCAATCCAAGCATGTTTCTTGAACATGTGTATCATCCCATCTTCAAATGCTCGATATGTTCAAAATGTTCTTTTAGTCTCCAATCTAGATGATCTAACATTTAAGTAATATTCTCAATCACATGCATGAGATTCTATGCCTTTTTTTCAATCTTCTTGATTTTCTTCAAAAGTGCAATCGAGTTGCAGTAGAGCTGAATAGTGATGATATCTGAGATCCTTGATCCATCAACACATTCATATCATTTTCATCTCTCATTCTAATACAGTTCTTTCATCTCTCATTCTAATACAGTTGCAATAAAATTCTGGATCCATCGGCTTCCAAGGAAGAAGCACTTTTTCCCAACTTTCATAAGGTACTTGCGATTGACTGCATAGAAGGAAAATTGTAAATGGATGTCCCAGCCCAGTTGTAGATCCATTGACAATCAAACCCAAAACCAAATTCACAATAATAGCTCCAGCATCAATAGGTTTTCTGGTATGAATGCAATAATTTAAAATAGCGCGCTCCTTTGTTACCTTACTAATCTTCATAATAGACAATAATTTTGATGAAATAAAAAGTGCCAAGCTTTTGAAACTGGATTTAAAAATGATGAGGGAAAACTTACATTTCCATCATCTTTGGGCTCCCAAGTTTGATCTTCATCCATAAGGTAGTGATAGAGTTCATTCATACTCTCTTATGTAGGGGTAAAGTTTGCATAATGGCAGATAGGCACATTCTCAATCATAAACATCTCATTTATTCCTGAAGGAGTGAACTGCACAAACATACCTCAACCTCACACATAAACTGCACAAACATACCTCACACATAAATTATTCCTTGGTTGATCCCTTGAAGATTTGCATAAATATCTTTTACTTCAGGAACAACAACAGCGACAATAGTGTAGCAAAGCACTTCCTAACCCCTCTGCGCAATAGTATCTTCTACTCGAGTATTTGGCATGTTGAATCCTCGATTCACAAATCCCCTTTCTTTGATAAGCCTCTTCTTCACTAGCCCTCGATCATGTAACTTCTATGCATCAAAACTGATAAACTTTCTCGGGTTGAAAATTCCAAATCTAGCAGAGTTTTTAGAGTGGGAAGTCATAGGATTTGAAAAGTGGTGACTCTTCTAGGATTTGAAAAGTGGTGGGAAGTCATAGGATTTGAAAAGTGGTGACTCTTCCCTCATTTTTTCCCCTAAAATATGGTTTGGATTTGGTTTTTAAGATTTATATGGATAATAAACCACTAAAAACTGCTATTTTACATGTTTTAAATCAAATTCAGACATGGGGCGCATCATGCGTCAGCTTTCTGGAATTTGGTGCATCATGTGCTAATCTGACGCATCATGCGCCAGTTCCAAAATTTTCGCCGATTCGATTTTGATCCAATAAATTCTCAAATTTTCCATAAAATTATGCAAATAAAGATGTTTCTAAAAATTTTATCAAATACACGGACAACATAAAGACCTAAACATAAATATACGTAAAATATTTCAAATAAAACAAACTGTATAGTAAACTAAACAACAATAAATATGGGTTGCCTCCCGCAAAGCGCTTGGTTTAATATTGTCAGCCCGAAATTCCTTGTCTTATTCTGGTTTACCCAATATTACAGTCTCTTTAAAAGCTAGTCTTTGACCATTAAAATATAATTTCAATCTGGTCCATTCACTTTAAATATTCTTCCAGTCTTGGGGTCCAGTCTTGGGGTGGGTCTTCAATATTAACTGCCCCATTGAGATAAACTTTTATAACCTGAATGGCCCTTTCCACCAAGACTTCATTTTTCCAAAAAATAATTTCAATCTTGTATTATATAATAAAATTTCATGTCCAGTTTAAAATTCTCTATTTATTATTATCCAGTCATGTCATTCTTTCATCTTTTCCTTATAAATCCTCACATTATCGTAAGGTTCATTCACAATTTTCTCAAGCTCATTCAATTGCAATAATCTTTTCTCACTAGCATCTTTCAAATTGAAATTGAATTCTTTCATCACCCAATAAGCTTTATGCTCCAATTCATTTGGCAAGTGGCAAGTTTTACCAAAAATTAATCTATATGGGGACATTCATATAGGTGTCTTATAGGTTGTCCTCTATGCCCATATGCAGTATCTAATCTAGTAAACCAATCCATTTTATTAAGACTAAAACTCTTTTCCAAAATTCTCTTAATTTCACGATTGGATACTTCTACTAAATCATTAGTCTCGGGATGATAAGCTGTTGTAATTTTATGCATTATATTATATTTTTCCACCAATCTTGCAATTGTTTCATTCTTAAAATGAGATTCTCTATCAGTAATGATTACTCTCTTCATTTAATATCTTGTAAAAATATTTTTAATTAAAAATTTTGAAACACTTCGAGCATCACATCAAGGTAAAGTGATTATTTCAATCCATTTTAAAATGTAGTCCACTGCAATCTATATATATCTATTTCCGAATGAAGGTATAAATGGTCCCATAAAATCCAATCCTCATGCATCTAAAATTTCAGTTTCCAAATTAAAATTTAGAGACATTTCATTTCTTTTTGAAATATTACCTACTCTCTGACACTGATCACATGTTTTGATATATATATTAACATCTCTAAATAAAGAATGCCAATAAAATCTAGATTATAAAATTTTATGAACAGTTCTATCTTTCCCAAAATGTCCTCCAAATTCAAAATCATGACATTTTTGGATAATCATGACATTTTTCAAAATCATGACATTTTTGGATAATTTCCTGAATTTATTTATAAGGCACACATTCTCTCATTATTAAATCTTTGCATTATTTTTATAATTAAGGATCATCACAGAAATATGATTTTGCATCATGAATGAATTTCTATTCCTATTATTTTGTCAATGAATTTCTATTTCTATTTTTTTGACAGCCCATAAGGTAAAATACCACTACCAATATAATTTACAATCTCAGCGTACCACAGTATTTCCCATCCTTTTACAGCATAAAGTTGTTCATCAGAAAAAGTTTCATTAATTTCTCTCTCCAAATCAAGTATTTCTTCTTATTCTAGCCTAGATAGATGATCAAAAATTTGATTATCACTCTCTTTCCTATCGACTATTACAAAATCAAACTCTTGCATAAGAAGTACCCATCTAATTAATCTTGGTTTAGCATCCTTCTTTTGCATCAAATATTTAATATTTGAATGGTCAGTATGCACAACACATATAGCTCCAATCAGATATGACTTAAATAAACTTATCAAAAGCATACACAATAGCTAATAACTCTCTTTCAGTGGTGTTGTAATTAATCTGAGCATCATTAAGAGTCTTACTAGCATATTATATAACTTTAAAAATCTTATCATGTCTCTACCCTAAAACATCTCTTCATATCTCTACCCTAAAACATCTCCGATTACATAATCACTAGCATCACACATTAATTCAAAAGGTTTCTTCAAATCAGGTGAAACAATTATAGGAGAAGTGATCAATTTTTCCTTTAAAGTTTCAAATGCTTTAAGGCAATCTTGATTATAGTCAAATTTTGTATCTTTTTCGAGAGTTATCAAATTTTGTTATCTTTTTCGCGAGCTAGCATAAAGGTTTAGTAATTTTTGAAAAGTATTTAATATATCTCATATAAAATCCAGCGTGTCCTAAAAGCTCCTAACTCCTCTTACTATAGTAGATGGAGGTAAGTTTGATATAACATGTATTTTTGCATGATCTACTTCCATGCCTTTTTTTGAAATTTTATGTCTAAGCACAATTTCTTCTACAACCATAAATTGACATTTTTCTCAATTCAATACTAGATTAGTCTTTTAACAGCATTCCAAAACTTTTTCTAAATTATTTAGACATATTTTGAATGATGTTCCAAATATTGAAAAATCGTCCATAAAGACTTCATCCTTATTTCAATCAAATCACTGAAAATTGACATCATACATCTTTTAAATTTTATAGGAGCATTACATAATCCAAAGGGCATTCGCCGAAAAGCAAAAGTTCTATAAGGACTAGTAAATATTGTTTTCTCTTGGTCCTCCGAAGCAATAAGTATTTGATGATAACCGGTATATCCATCTAGAAAACAAAAATATTTATGTCCAGTCAATCTATCCAATATCTGGTCCAAAAATGGTAAAGGAAAATGATCCTTCCTAGTGACAGAATTTAGTTTTCTATAATCTATGTTGATTCTCCAACCAGTGACTTATCTAGTTAATATTAATTTGCTATGCTCATTTGTCACTACAATCACACGTCCTTTCTTTGAAACACAGTGAATTGGACTTACCCAAGCACTGTCTAAAATAGGATATATTATTCCAACATCTAATCATTTTAAAATCTCTTTCTTCACAACTTCTTTTATCATAGGATTTAATCTCCTTCGTGAATCAGCTCTTGGTTCATGTTGATCTTCTAATAAAATTTTATGCATACAAATTGAAGGACTGATTCCTTTAATATCAGCTAACGTCCATCCAAATGTTTTCTTATATCTTTTTAAAGTTTCCAATAATTGTTTTTCTTACTTATCAGTTAATTCTGAAGATACTATAGCAGGTAATGTAGATAAATCTCCTAAAATGCATTCTTCAAATGTGCAGGAAGTGTTTTTAGTTCTAGTTTAGGAGGTTTCTCAATAGACGGAATCAAATTTATGTTACTTTCTATAGGGTTTAACACTATAGGGTCTAACATTTTATATTTTTCCTGAACATAATCCAAATCCTCTTTACTCACTTCCATGGATTCATCTTAAATTTTATACTCATCTTGATATTCCATATATTTCTTTTCAAATTCACTTTCAAAATTCTTCTTGAAATATTCATGGCTTAAATATTCATTAAAATCCATTTTGAAGCATTCAATCTCTTGCTCTTTTGCAGAGTATCTCATTGATTTTGCAATATTAAATGTAACCTCTTGATCGCTAACTCTCATAGTTAGTTCTCCTTTCTACACATCTATCAAAGCTCTTCCAGTGGCTAAGAATAGTCCTTCTAAAATGATAGAAATTTATTTATCATCTACAATATATAATACAATAAATTCTACAAGAAAAATAAACTTATTGACTTTTACCAAAACAACTTCTATAACTCCTTCTATAACTCCTTTAGGATAGGTAGTCAAACGATCAGCTAACTGAAGAGTTACAGTTGTAGGTAAAATATCTCCTAGGCCCAATCTTATGAATATTGATAATGGCATAAGATTAATACTGGCTCCTAAATTACATAAAGCTTTTCCATAAAATCGTTTGATAATAGTACAAAGAATTGTAAAACTTCTAGGACCTTTAATTTTTAGGATGCTTTTTCTAAATTATAGAGCTACACTCTTTGCTGAGTGCAACAGTCTCATTATCTACAAACTACCTTTTTTTTATTAACTATATCCTTCATGAACTTCACATAGCTTCGCATTTCTTCCAAAGCTTCAATAAATGGAATGTTTATAGTTAATTTCCTCAAAATTTCTAAAAATCTTGAAAATTGATTATCTCTATATTTCTGCTTCAATCTTTGAGGAAATTGAGGTGGTGGTCTTTCTTCACTGATTTTCATTGGTTTAATTGGACTCTCTGCTTCAAAATGAAAATCTTCACCAGAATTTTCATTTTTCACCTCATCTTTCTCAACTTCAACTTCTTGTTGAACTATATTTCCTAATTTTTTTCGACTTCTTAGTTGAATAGCTTTAATTTGCTCTTCATTATGATCTTTAGGATTTACTTCAACATTGCTAGGCAATGTTCTTGGAGGTCTATTACTAAGTGCGTTAGCAATACATCCTAGTTAATTTTCCATGTTTCTGATTGCAGCTCTTTAACTTTGTAATTGACTACGCATTTACAATATCAATTCTTCCATTGATAGCTCTTTCTCTTTACTCAACAAATTATTAAATCCTGGGGGGTAATAATGTTTAAAATCTTGATTCCCTTGATTGTTGGAGTTTCTCAATGGGTTTCGCAGTATTGTTTTCCCATTGCAGATTTGCAGCATTAGAGTTATTGTTACTTCAACTAAAATTTGGATAATTCTTCCATCCAGGATTATAATAATTGGAATAAGGGTTATTAGAATGATTGTTTATTGCATTTAAAGTCTCATAATAATATTGTGATTCTATCATTTGCCCCAATGAGTTTTCCTCAAGCATAAGTGTATGAGTTTTCCTCAAGCACAAGTGTTGTCTGAGAATAATTAATTCCATATTGATCTATCTTCTTTGATATAACAGCTATTATATAGCAGCTATTTGGGTAGCAGCTATTTGGGCAGATAACATAGATATTGCATCAAAATCATGAATAGTAGCTACTCTTTTTGGATTTACCCATTGAGAGGGACATTAAAAATTATTAGTAGACATCTCTTCTGGACTCTCATTATGGGGCCTAGCACATGAGAAATTGATATTTGAGTCTCTCTCTCTCTCTCTCTCTCTCTATATAAATCTAAGAGATCCAACCAACCCATTATAAAAAATATGATTTATTAACCAATCTGGCAACTCATGGTGTAGAAAGTGGACATGGTGTGGACACTTTTTAAGGAGATCCTTAAATCTTTCCCAGGCTTCATAAATTGATTCCCCTTCAAACTGACAAAAAGATATGATATCATTTCTATACTTTGCAGTTTTTTAAGGTGGGAAATATTAGATAAGAATTTTTGTGATAAGTCTCCCCATGTTCTGATCGATCCAGGTGCTAATGAGTTTGACCATATCTTAGCTTTATCCCTTAATGAAAAAGGAAAAAGTCTAAGTGTGACAACATCATTTGATACTCCATATTTAAATATACCACACAATTCTAGAAAACTAGTAAGGTGTAAATTAGGATCTTTAGTTGGTGTTCCTCCAAACTGATTGTTTTGTATCATTTGGATAATAACAGGTTTAAGCTCAAATGAATTGGTAGCTACAGCAGGGGTTTGTATACTTAAATGAATTTCATCTGTTGTAGGATTAACATAATCTCTTAAAGGTCTCTAATGATGTTCATTTTCATTTCCAACATTGTTTAAATTGCAAGCTATTTTTCTAAAATGATCTTTCTCTTTTTTTTGTTTTCAAATTTTTCTAATAGTTTTTTCTTGTTCACAATTGTAAAGTACTAATTTTTCAGATCTTACGCATAAACAAAAATAAAGCAAAAAATAAAAGGCAAGTAAACACACTTAAATAAGAAAATATTCAAACAAAAATACAAACACTCTTTTTTTATTTTTTTATTATTTTTTTGAAATAAAATAAAAATAAAATACTAATATCTTTTGTTACTTCCCTAGCAACGGTGCTAAAAACTTAATGCGGGGGGAGCAAATTTAGTGTGAGAATTTTAAAAATATTTTTCAATATTATAAAATTACACACGACAAATATACAATAAATATGCAATATAATCCCAACAAAAATACTTTTTATGAAAATAATTTATCTTTTAAAAATCTTTTTAAACTTTCAAATCCTCTTTAAAATCAATGCAAGTATATGTATCCCGCAAGTAATAAATGACTCTATTGGAGTCCAAGATATCGATCCCACAGGGAATTTGGAAAATTTTAAAAGTAAATTATGAAAATTATTTTATAATCTAAAAATACAAAAATAAAAGTAAAGTAAAGTGCAAAGTTTGAAAATTAACTACTCGAGTGAATACTAATTAAAATGTAAATGTAAGACTACAGAAGTTAAACTAAACTAAATACTAAACTTTCAAAAGTAAAATTACAAAAATTAAACAAAGTTTTTGTTAATATATATATATATATATATTGTTTTGTGTCAAATAGGAGCAATCTTATTCTTTATAAAGAACATTGACTAATCCAGAATTTGGTCCCTAATTTTGTAATTAGGCTGGGAGAATACTGGCTGCCACTCTAGAGCTCCCACTACTCCCTCAACTGAGGGCTAATAATCTCACATTAGTTTCCAATCAACTGGACAAAATTGGGGAGTTTAATTTGTCACCTTAAAATCTCCATATCTGCATCCAACAAAGTATATTTCCCTATTTATTTGCACCCAATTCCGTGGATGACATACTCTCCCATGAAATTAAATGTGACTCTCCCTATGTTATAGAAATCATATCTCATTTATGAAAATATATCTCTCAACATGTTTTAACATTTCAATTGGTCAGATCGAAAAGTAAATGAAGATCGGAGTTCAAATCATCACAAATTATTAACATTTAAAACTGTAGAAAAAAAACCTATTCTTCACAAAACCATATCTCAAAGTAGGGAGAAAGATAAAGAAGATTACTCAGAATTCATGAGAAGGATACAACAAAACAATGATTTTATATATAAAAATAAATATACAAAATAAAAGAAATAAATGACAAAACTTATCTCACAATCATTCCCATAAAAATCCCTAGAAGTTCTCTCCAAGTCTTTCTCTATTTACAATCACTCCCAAGTCTCTCTTAGAAGTGTAATGAAGTAGAAATCTCTCACCTTCCCTCTCCTCTTACAACCCTAGAAGAAAATCTCATCTTCTCTCTCTATCTCTAACTCACGCCAACTTTATCTCTTGCTCATGCCACACACTTGACAAATGAGATGTCTTCTTCTTTTATTTTGGGCTTCCACCTTTGGAAAAGAATTCAAAATTCCCTCCAAAAGTCAAATCTTTTGAATTCAAAAGACGTGTCATTTGATCCAAGAGACATATCCCTTCATAAAAGAACCTTCCAAAGTGTCCAAATGCATTGAATTAACCCAAGAGGTGTGTATAATAAGTGTCCTTTTGAAATTCACGTAAAAAGTTGCCACGAACCTCATTAATTTGAAAAAGGCATCCCTGACGCATCATGCACCAGTTCTTTGGATTTTGGTGCAACATGCGCCGATCGAGAGCATCATGCGCCAGAACCCCAAAATTAGTTGTTTTTACTCCAAATTTTGTCATTTTTGCTCTAATTGCCTAAAAATGATATACCTGCAATAGAAATTAAAAAATAGTCTTCTTTAAAGTGCAATATCACCAAAAATAAGCATGAAATATGTACTTCAAACAGTATATTATTTTGGTGTATCATGTAGCAAAACCTTGTTGTGCACCAATGGAAAACTGCAGATGAACAAATTGGGGGTGATTGTGTATAATAGACCATTGCATCTCAGATCTGGAAAAGAACCAGATTTTATTATTCATGTTAGCAAAATGAGTAAATTTAGGGAATTTCTTGAGGATATTTTGATGATGTTTAATGAACATGGGCTCTAAAAGAAAAAATAACCATATTTTGTGTGATTTGATGAGATGAAGTAGTCTTTTAAGGGAGGATGGGCGAGCAGCCCACCTTATATTCCATCATAGGAATTTGATCACTGGGAGAGGGTTTCCCTTTCCCACTAGTTCTTGGGTAGGGTTCAGAGTATAAGTTTTTGGGATTTCCACCAAATGAGTTCTTGATATCATCCATCAAATGTTTCAGTTCCAGTCAACCCTTCTTCTTCTTGCTAACCTTTTGTACGTGCCACTCATCACTAAGCACATCAGTCAAATGATTCAAAGTGGAATCATCCAACTGTTGCAGATCAGGGAAATCAGCCTCCAAAGAGCCTATTGCAGTTGGAACAAGATTAGTACATTTATGGGGAGTATGTTCAATTTCAACAAGAGGAGTGTCACATGTTTCAAGGTCTTAAGTTGTAGCTTGATAATCTGTCTCTTTGGGAGGAGCATTAGGAGAATCAACATCATTAATATTTGAGACATCAAATAATTTTCCAGGCTCAGTAGCTTACCAAACTAGGTGAACCTGAACCGCAGAAGGTCCAGTTGGATTAAAGTCCATGGGAGAGCAGATTAATGTGGTAGGGCGATTTCTATTAGTAGCAGAATTCTTGACTAAGTTTACTGGAATTGGTGCAATATTATGTGGAAAAGCATTACCAGTAGAAGTTGAGGGTTTTGTGTCCTTAGCAGTAGTTTTGATAGCAGAACCTTTAGTGGCTCCACCTGGTTTAAGCTAGTGATGTAACCTATAGCATTTCTCATCAAAATGCCCAAATATTTTGCAATGATTACAATAATAAGGCCTTTGTTTAGTAATAATGGGTTGCTAGTACCCATTATATTTTGTACCTAACCAAACCTCCTCAATGGGGGGAAGAGTAATATCTTTTTCAACTAGGATCCTTGCAACGGATGGTCTGGAAAGGTTGTAGGTGAAAATCTCAAGCTTCATTTGTCTCCCCAAAAGTGAACCCATAGAGAAGAGAACATTATGATGGAAGTAGTACAATTTCAATCCAGGGAGCTTGAACCAAATTGGGATGATTGGAGGTTCCTGTGAAAGATCAAAATCAGGTGTCCACTTTAGGATTTTCATTGGTTGATCTTCAATGTTGATAATTTTTTTGGAGAAAATCTTAGCATAATCCTCTTCTTTCATAATCCAAATCATCACATGCCTACCATCAAATAACCCAACTTTCCAGGAACCCAATAATTTCAAAGCATCAAAGATTTTTCTAATTATCTCCATTTTAGGATGTCTCAAAGGAAATTTTCCTGTAAGAGTGAATTTGTACTTCTCATTGAGTTCAGTAACCTCAGCTTCCGTGAAGAAGATAGCAAGTTTTCCACTTTTCTTGCAGCCTTCTTTAAGCAAAGGACTATCTTCCAAGCTCTCAAAGGAATCGTGATAGACTTGCAAAAATAACAAGTTATCTCCCAGCCTAGAAGCACCAATGCCAACAACTTCAGCAAAATAAGACATACCAATAAAGTTTGGGTCAGCTTGAGTGAGTGTGGCTTCCATAGTAAAGTGTAAAATCAGTGAACAATGAAGTAAGCGTCAATGGAACAGTAACCGGCCACAAATTTGAAAAGGCCAGTAGCTCAGGAAATACCAAAAGTAGTAGAAAACTGTAAATGGTATGTCTAGCCTCCAAGAAGCAACAAAATGACTATGAAAGAACAGGAACAACAGTGGAAAAGCCACTGGAGGAGCAAGAAAGGCGCCAGTTAGCAGAGCAAATTTTGATGCCTATATACTCCCAAGTCTCTCT